>NW_018405113.1:509534-661497 GCF_002113885.1 Mizuhopecten yessoensis
CCCCCCCCCCCATCGACTGGTACTCCTCACTCAGTATACCGATGTTTATGAGTAGTGTACGCCCTCCAAGGAAATCGTTGACCTGCTCTAATCTTAAAGCTTATGATAAACGACCCATTCCTGCCTATATTATCGCAATTTTCACTCGCACACTTTACGTTAAAATAGTATATCAATGTCGCCATATTGTAGGTAATTTTGCTCTATAATACAGTAAATCAATATTATCTACAAAAGGTCGAAATTGACAAATTACACAAGTAGTAAATAAAGGAATTTGTACTTTAAATTCCGATTTTATTCAAGTGTATATCGGTTTATATTACGTGAATGTTTACTGGCACGCGTAGACACAAGACACAGCTGATTACTCAAGTCATGTTAGCCTAGCAATGGTAGTCAGACAAACATTTCTTAGACAGGAATTTCACGCAGTTTTGTTTAAAAAATGAGGAGAAAAGAAAAAAATAAGACATTCAGGAGCAAAGCGAACGTTAATTTTACTAAATGGCATTTTTGTTTGTAAATCGCAATGGTGACCGTTATTAAGCATACTTTTTTCAGAGACCTCGATGAGCTTACAGAACTTTAGGTTAGCCGGCCCAGCTTGTAGGGATCAACTTGTGAGGTACGTAAAACAGTAGTTACTGGTCAAGTTCGTACTGATACATCCTCCCTACCCGTCGTATCCCCTGTCCCACTATCTTGCCTTCGCAAGCTTTATTGTATGTAGTTTGGAACGCGAGAACCCGCAACAGATAAAGATGTTTCTTCTAACAAGGGTCGAAGGTAAAGACCGGGAAACGCTAGCCAAATTATAGGCTCTAATGAGGTGGATAAAATATATTTTATGTTGCTTTTAGTGCGGAGATGAAAAAGAGATATCAATGAACTGTCGTTAGGTGGACGATGGACTATTTGTTTACCCAGAGCACGTGTCTTTTTAAGGTTTGACCATTTTTGTGGAGAAACAAATAATTAGGAGTGGAAATGGTATCTCAACTGAACTTTGATGTACATGGTTAGCGATTGATAGTCTAAAACGAAATCGCAGACATGCATATCACTTTTCTTTAAATAAATGACGAACGTAGTTATTTTTCCTCGTACTAACATTCACTGGATTAAATTATTTACAGTGACCACGTGTTTCGATGATTCTTTTTCAAATAACACCACAATGTTTGTAACTAGATACGATTATCTTAAAAACATGACCACGTGTTGTCCAAATGGTTTGGAAAAGTAAAATGAACCCTACAGTTTCTTTCATTATAAATAAACTAACTTTGTAAGATAAGTGCATGGCATATATTTTATAATGCAAAATAAGTATTTGATAACGGTGTAAAATATCTGATACTGTGATTTATATATTTATAAGTTTTTTTTATTCACCATGAAATTTAAGGAGAACGAAATTGATTACTACACAGAACCTGATATTAAGTAAGAAAACATATAAGGTTTATATAAAACCTATAATATATCTTTAAGATACATGTATAATCTGTTTCTATCATAAGTTATATGGTGCATTTTTTTAATCTAATAAGAAATATGTTCTATCACACTTAACAGGTAAGACGTTCGGTTAGCATTATGATTAAAGCAACGTTAAGAATTTGATCGTTTTATCCTTTATTATATCATTGTCCAGAGATCGGAATTTCAACCCCTTTCATAGATCTAAAACACAATGTATCACTAAGTACTCGTTTATCATTAATCTTACTGATTTGAGATCGTGCCAGAGCGAAATAGCGTAAACATAACAAATAAACATATTACAATGTTTACCTTTGCCCCTTTTCGGGAAAAACGTAAACGTTGCCAAATTATTTGTATGAGAGCTTATAATGTTTTACCACATTTTCGGTAATTATTTTTCGTCATCGATAGGCGAGTTATTATTACATGAAAAGGAAAAGAAAAGATGATCTGACAAAGGACTGAAAGGAGAGCTGACTTATCTTTCTCATTTCATAAGCTCTATCTCTGCATGAGCAAGCCTTTGATGCCAGTTTATTGTAAGATATTCCTCGGGCATACGTAGCACCCAAAGCGAGCTCGGGTTATCGCCACGTCCAATCCATCATTGCGGTATGCCTGTCATCGTGGGTTTCTCCATTGCTTTATATCGCTTTCTTTATCTCCTCATCTCACGAAATGCGACCTGCAGATAGCATGCAATAATTTCCTATATAAAGCGACATAAAGAGGCAATAAGCAAAACGAAGCTTTCCTTTACGAACCTTGAGCAATTTGAAACTTTGAGGAAACTTCTTAAGTACTCAGCACGCCATCATTATACATACTTACCGAGATCTTAGATAAAGATTAAGAGCTATCGAAAAAACAGTACATTTGAAGGTATTAAGAGAACCGCACGTGCAATATGGTTAGAGACCAAACGCAAGCCGTAGTAACTGCTCCTTAGGTGACCTGATCGGCAAAGTATCAAAACGTTTACACTTTGTTTGTCTCAACGTTCATGCAGCTGCAGCATAAAGATGAAACGTTTTCTGAAAATTTTCTTCAAATTTCAAAGGTTTTACGTTTAAATACTGATTATGAACATCAGAGGATCCCATCTAACGCATCACAAAGTCTATCTACGCTATCGGCCAATGAATGGACCTCCCGTCAGACACCTGGTATGTTATTCATGTGATTCCTAACAATCCTCGATTTAGTCCCTTTACATTCTTTTTACTTACGTTATAGTAATTTTTTAATAGATATGCAGCCATTTTACTACAAAAGTGTACATCACCTCGGGCACAGTGTAATCGACATGGATTGCCCGGATAATAACAAGGATATTCTTATCACAAACACTTTCATTTCCCCGTATATGTCAAAGCTTGTATAACAGTTTATTCGATTGATATCATGGGACATATCCTTTGATAATTAATACTCCTAAGTGGTGGTGAATTTTGTACTAATCACTGATATAAACGCTTTCTTTTATAAAGCGCATACTCTTTTGTGTCTGAAATCCATACGAAAAAAAAGACAAAACAGAATTGTCGTAAAGTTTTGCTTTCATATATACGTTTTATCTGTATTCGATCTACTTGCATACATTCCAATGACTTGGTTAAAATAAAAATCAACAGGGATCAGACGTATATTTATCTAAACTTGTAAATAAATAAACAAACTAGAAAAGAAAGTTGCTAACGCTTTCGCTCATTTTTGGTTGTTCAGGCAAAAAATCTCTTCTGGTTTGTTTATTTTTCACAAACATTCTTTATCGTATTTCTACACTTGTATTTACACAGATAAATAAAACAAAATCTCTAAGATAAAACATATCACTCAAGTTTGTTAAAATGTAACAACTATGTAAAATATGCTAATAAATTATTGTTCATGACAAACAAATCCGATTAAGATAACCAGAGACAAAAACCTCTCAAATCAATTATCTTTTACAAAAATGAACACCAGACGAATAGTTTTCGAATGCCATAGATAGTCGCGGTATCACGATCCTCCCTACGTATTTAATCTATCTATTGTGTTGTAGAAAATTCTGCTTACCAGGCCTATCAAACAGAAAGAAAACATCTTGGATGTGTCGTAACACGTCTGATTTATGAATTAAGTTCTGAGTGTTGACAAGGCCATTTTCTGGATTTTAATGGATTTGGAATATCTTTTTTTCATATAAAAGTAATATTGAATCCTATCATACTGAAGAATAATACTAAATTAATATGTTGTCTTTAAGTGAAAGTGACAATTACTGATGAAAAGAAAACAAGTATCTATTCATGCAGAATTAATTTGTGTGTAATTTGCTAAGGAAAGTTATTCTTTATTTTGAAATAATCTTAGCACCTATATATAACTACTGGCCTTTCCAATAGTGTTTCCAGGGTAAAAACAGTATTAATACGATAAAAAATAATTGTATCTAAATATAGGCTAGGAACCTAATTTTTTTTATTTTGAAACAATCTTAGCACCTATATATAACTACTGGCATTTCTAAATGTGTTTCCAGGGTAAAAACAGTTATAAATACGAGAAAATTAATTGTATCTAAATATACGCTATGTTCGTTAAGGAAAAACATGCCCATTAACGTGGACAAAGATAACGCTAAAATAAATGACATATTATTATGTATTTTAGCAGGCGTAAATAGAAAAGAATCATCTTAATGAGATCGAGTGTTAGAGATTTTCATTGAGTGACTTGGATAGAGTAGTAACATAAGGTATAGCTTGAACAAACAAAACCGTCGAAATACAAGTGGAAAAAATAGCAGTTGTTTTAAAAGTGAAGTAGTATAGTTGCATGAACAAGTTATACGCTTTGTTCTGATTAAATAAATCGAATTATTTACTTAGAAGGCATCTGTTGAAAATAAAAAGTGTGCAACATCAACATTAAAATATTTTAAACTGAATTATGTCGGTGAACATAAATACTTATTTTATCGTCAATTTATATTGACAAACACAATAACTTATCAACATAGGTGTATACTTTTTTTTTCCCAAAACGATTAACTGGATATATAATTAAAAGCGATTTTTATGCCGAGTCACTGTCTTTTTAAAACAACCGTTGGTGTGTAAAAATGAATTGTTATTTTAATGGAAACCAATTTAATTAAAATACAGATGATAATTTGTCACCCTTTCATCTATATTTTAATCCGATCGAGGCGAAACGTTCTTTTGTTCTTATTTTACATGCATAATATCTACTTAATAATCTTAAACCGTCTGACTGTGCGCTAAAGTGAATAAATAATAAATGTTTTGAATAGTTTTAAAACATGAAATTTATTTTTATAAATCAAAAATAGTAACAGTTCAAATAAAACCAAAGACAATGTGAAATCAAAGTCAGAACGCCACAGGTTTTAAGCACATAGTTCAAGTGTCAGAAGTCATATTTAATTTTTGTTTTAAAAATTTGATACATTTCAAATTGATTATTTGCAAAGCAATGCTATGGATTTTTAAATGGAATAATTTTACAAAACTGTCTTGAAATCAAAATTAGATTTAAATAATCATATTAAGTAACTAATTTCAAATTGTGTTCTTAAATACTTAAATGATTACTGTGCTTCTTGAATAAAGATTCCGAACCCTTTATGATTTAATAACTTCAAACATTTGAACAATGTATTAAAACAAAAGCAAGGACATTCAATATTTGATATTTTCCATCTAGGTGACAACATTTTTGTACTAACACACACATTAGTATGGACAGAGACAAACATATGACTTTATCATGTAGCACTTTGAATAATATTTACATATTATATATGTTTCTTCATTTAACATACAGTTGAGTAACATCAAATGTGACAAAAATAGATGTTGAAGAGAAAGGCGATCTTGATATGTATAAGAATCTTAAAACATTTCGATGAATGATGTTTTGGGTTGTCACCCATTGAATATGGTGAAAAGTTGAACACATGAATAAATTAAAACTTAAGTACAATTAAGCAGAACAAAATGCTTTTTCGTAACTATTACCAAGAAATACAAACTCGGGTGAATAGTTAACCTGTTTTCATTGGGAAACTATTATTAAAACGTATTTTCCCCATTATTAACCATACAAGGACGACGAAGTAGTTCACTAGACAATATTGAATGCTGCCTTGACACCATGTATTATAGTGATTTATATAATGAGCACCATTCATTGTTTGAAAGTCCGTACAGATAGAAATCACTTGTATTTTTATACAGATAACCATTAATTGTCTATCGTTGTATGTATACACATGTATACAGATAACCGCTAATTGTCTGTTGTTGTATGCATACAGATAACCGTTAATTGTCTGTTGTTGTTTGTATACAGATAACCGTTAATTGTCTGTCGGTGTAAGTATACAGATAACCGTTAATTGTCTGTTGTTGTATGTATACACATGTATACAGATAACCGTTAATTGTCTGTCGTTGTAAGTATACAGATAACCGTTAATTGTCTGTTGTTGTATGTACTCAGATAACCGTTAATTGTCTGTTGTTGTATGCATACAGATAACCGTTAATTCTCTGTCGTTGTAAGTATACAGATAACCGTTAATTGTCTGTTGTTGTATGCATACAGATAACCGTTAAATTGTCTGTTGCTGTATGTTTACAGATAACCGTTAATTGTCTGTTTTTGTATGTATACAGATAACCGCTAATTGTCTGTTTTTGTATAGAGTGAACCATTCATTTTTTTTCGTTGAAAATAGAACACCACTTAATCTTTATGACTATATACCGAGTATAGTCTATTGTTTTTGCTCATAATATACTGAGTAGCAATATTAAACTGTATTGTTTAGAACACTTCTAATGTACAGAACAATGCTGAACAATTAAATCTGTAGGCTTATTATGACCAGTTCAATACAATTATCATGTTTTCATGGGTATATTGAGCAACGTTCATTTTGTAGCACCAAACATATCACCATAATGTAAAAACATATTGTGTTTTCGGTTTTGCATTAATGTAGGTGATTCTTGTTCGGCACCAAAAGCACGATCCTTGCATAACGATTCATTGCTTGCCTTTGACCACAGTGTCAATCATATCACTTTACATAAGTGTCATTTATGAAACGGTCAAGACATCTTCGCTTTTACGTCCTGTCCACATCAAACGCTCTATGACATCATATTTGGCACATAATTTCGTCCATTGTCTATGATAACACCTGAAATGGTAGCCATTGACACGGGTGTGTGGACGTAAGATCTACCTAACCGGTACAAATGTTACCTCAGGTCTATAGAGGGCGTTCACCTGGTGGCATGCCGTTCAACATATGTGAGGAGCCTTGAGAACTGATGCTCTCTACAATGAGAGAAAGGCAGTCGAGACTTGACACTCCGTTAGACGATTGCTGCTCATAACCTGAAAAATAATATATAGCAATATTAAAATACACCTACGAATTATCTTCTTTTAAACACATTATTCGCAATCTAATGTATCAAAATGCAAACTCCTCGTCTCTTGTGTTGTTGTCGTCGTAGAAAACTAAAGTACACTGACCCTTTACAGACAACATCTGTCGTATAAATCAAATGTTAAATAGGTATTAAACGTTTTTTTAAATATTTAATTTCTTTTACTTCAAACTCAACAATATTTTAGAAATAAACGCAACAATCTTTTGACATTTCTAAATCGTTTGATCTGAAATAAAACCTGGTAGTCTCCATACTGAGGAGGACAGGCAAAGATCAAAGCGAGCCACAGCGTCCGTGGTTACCAGATAAGATATAAGTACGGACACGAAGGAGTTGGTACCTTTCATTTGTAAGTATCTGTTTCCGAATCTTCTTATATACACTCAGTATTAGAAATGTGGGCCTAACACTTCAAGAGAATTAATGATATGTTTACAACACACCCCTCTGGTAATATTATGTTTGATGTAGAAAATGTCTTAATATTTCTCTCAATGGTCTAATAGGCTACTCAAGTATGGAGGTAAACATTGATAGAAATACCAGCTTCCTAAAATACAAATATCCACTAATTAGAACCTAAGGGCTGGAAGCCACACGTGAAAACATATTTTCTTGAATTTTTGTTTAAAGGAAAATATGCAGATTTTTTTCGAGAATAACCTTCGACCAAAACGTCTGACTCTTCCTGATAAAGATCTCGATAACATACCTACCTAAAGCTATAGGTTATGTATCTTTATTGTCAAGTACATGTATGTTTTCATTTCTTATTTAATATTTTATTTTATTTTGTTCATCTATATTGCTTTTCAAAATTTAACATGTGGAAACATTTTAATTATACAGAAAACTACTAACATATTTTCTTAATTTTATTAACTTTACAGTAACCTGACATTAGAAAATAAAGTGAAATTAATAGATAGGCTAGCACAATGATTTTTTGCACTTAAAACGAGCAGAAAAATATTTCCTTAACTTTCAGACCAAGTCACATAAATTACTTGAGTATTCGAATTTCGTGATACGATCCCCTTCTCGTCTCACGTTTTCGCCTTGTTCTACTTGACAGAATGGTCATTTTCAGCTAGCTGCCAATAAACAGACTTACACGAAAGTGTAATTGCCTTGGTAAAAGTAGGGTAGTATTATCGTTGGTTTCAAGCCTTCCAATAACACTTGCATAGAAGTCTCAATAGTGTTAACAAGATGAGCTATATACGGGTTAATTATTTAAAACCTTACTGTGGGCGATATGGATGGAACTCCTTATGATCCCGGTATTCCCATGAAAAAACATAACATTTAGTTATAGTCATAACAACCCCAATAGCTTTCCCACATTATCACGACCCGTTTGTCTGAGGCTCAGATGGCAAAACCGTGTGAACAGTTTTCAAAACAAATATGGAAAAAGATGCGGAAATATCGATACCCTTATTATTATTATTACGATAAGGTATATCTTAATCTAACTTTTGAATTTGTTGTTTTTTGTTTGTTTATACGGTTAGGGAAATATATTAAGAGATTAACATCGAAAGGTGCAAAAGTATGCTAACAAGACTTAGGATGTTCTAATTACTTACCGTTTGTGTGGGAATAACCGTTGTGCTGTTCGCCAAGGTGGTGCAGCTTATCAGCGTAAAACTGTGGACTGTTCACGGTCTGTAAGGAACAAACGGCGTAGAAATAAAATATAATGTTTATTTCTAAACTTTGTATGTATAATACTATCTGTAAATAGGTACCTATTGATTGCTCATTTTCGAGAAAACACCTGTCATTGCCATGTTTAATTAAATTCCGTTACAATCCCTTTCATTCTACATGTGTTATGTGTGATAGGCTTAATTATAGGGATAATAAAAAAAAAATCCCTTAATATTACAAAGGTAGAGTAACGCAATAAAAAAGGAAACAAAAATACCAGCAAGTCTATCGGTATTTGTTCTGAAAGACAGAAAGTGTAAAGCCGACATAATCTATTTTTATCTTAACGTTTTTGTACACCACTTCGAACAATGTGAAAATTTTGAACATTTTAAGAACACAGCAATCATCTCGCTGAAACATGGCATTGCCTCCGTGGTCTGGGAGTGATGGAAATTACACGTGTCGACCTGACTTGGTTGTGATGGGTATCTGATCAGTGCTATTTTATTCACAGAGTACATGGCTGAGGAAATAAAACCTTTGCTCCTGTGGAGTAGTGGGGCATATACGGGGTCTCGTAAACCATCCAAAACAATACAGGTGCTAGGATGGGTGGAGTCACCGAAAGTAACAACTAGTGTGAAACTGATTCAATAATTTGATTATCAGACCATCCAAACACTCCCTTTATACAGCTTGTTTAAAAGATCACATCATATTCTACTTCGTCACAGCTTGTTAATTAAGATCATAAACAATTTTTCCTCGTCATCTCAATGGTTTTGCACGCTATGATAAAGAGCTGATATGACTTATTTAAGAATGTGCTGCACCTTGTGATTCGTCATAAGTGTAATGAAGTAAAATAAAGGTAGTAATATATTATACAGTGGCAACCGAGAAGGACAGAGTCAGTACGAAAATACAGCAACAGGAACTGGGAAAGATTAAAACACTGTAAAACAAAAAAAACAAAAAAGCTGTGATCAAAGCCTGTGTTGTCGATCATTCATCCTCGTCATTGTTTTTGTGTTTTTGTTTAAATAAATGTTAATTTGTTTTATTAAAAATTGTATAATATTATTGATATATGTATTAGTTTCATCTTTATGAATACAATTATGACACAAACTTCTCATATAAAGCCATGAACTCTACTTGCAACATGCAGTGCACACATTTTGAATAATTTTGAAAGTGATATAGCATAAGTTGAAAAAACGGTTGCAATTATGTTCACTATACTGTAACAGCGTATCAGGTTCGTGAAACCATTCTGTGAATAATGGCAGTTATGAGCGTTGGATGTTTATTTGTATTCTAGTACTACTTCTCGAGTTAAAACATTAAAAATAGTTTCGTTTTACATTTCATTACAAACATATTTTTACTTTTGAGATGTTTTCAGTTTTGTGTGCGTCGTGTATCGGCATATGTTAGTTTGTCTGTGATCAGTTTTGGGTACGAGGCAGTGATATTTATAACAAGTAATGAGAATAAATCTCTTGGGTACACGCGCTTATATCCGGCATGGGGCTATCAAACGCTTATAGTTTTCAGATGTCAGAAACCTGCATATCAGTTGTTAATGTAAGAACCGACCATATTCAATATGCACTTCTATTGCCATAGAAATTTAAAGCGGTTTAACATATGTCGGAAAATCACGTTACTCCTATTTTATATATATATATATATATATATAATTTTATTTCGCCGTTTTTCTTGTATATGTCTGTACAAGCTTGGTGTAGTGGTTTCTACATATATTTCATGGTGTGACATGATTTCTTTTAAATTATTCCTGTTAAATTGCTAATTAGGTCTCTATTTTGGTCATGTGTCATTTTTTTTCTTTGAAGGAATTTCTCTACAGTTTAACAGTGGTATGTGGAGTGTATCTACTCTCACTAAACAAACTCCACCAACACGTGCAACCCTAGCGTTAGGTCTGTTTTATGGTTTGTACATGTTCATTCCTATATAATATTACAGCTGCACAAGATTTAAACGTCCATTGTTTTAACTGCATTTTAGTTATATAATGTTCCCATTATTGTTTTTGTTGTTGTCGCGCAGGCTTAAACCTTTTGACCCATGTGATTTGACAGTTCATATTGAGTTATTTAATAAATATATTGGACGACAAGTAAGAACAAAAATCTAAAAGCGACGTTTAAAATTTACTGTTATATTTCTCATTCCAAATCAATACTAAATGAGTTCAATGGACGTTAATTGTGGAGTCCGGTGGTCGAAGTAATTGTTATGTTTTGTTTGTGCCTTTTATTTACTTCTTTACATCTTGAAGGGTCGTGACGCTTCTGTCATATTTTGCTATAGATCACCCCTGTAGTAAAAGTTACCAAATGGTTGTTAAAATAATTTATGAATTCAACATTTGTTTTCTTATATACATATGTAAAATTGTTTTTTTTTCTTTAAAACAAAATTTTCTTCTAAATTTTGAAATCTTTGTAAGAATAACCGAAATTGAAAACTTGTGTTTTGGTAATAATTCATGTTAACTGAAAGCTTATCTTTATGTAAAGCGAACACTATATGCTGTAAGTACAAAGGTTATTGTCAAATCGCAAACTTCCAAACATAATGCACAGAACCCTTTTTGAGGTTTTGTTTTGACGTTACAGCACTTCACAAATGTTTGTCAAATTAGAAAAGGATTTTGAAATAAGTTCTGATGTTATCGAAAATTGCTGAAATGTTATCTTCCCTTTCCCGTTTATCCCTTTCCCCCGCGTTCCCCCAGAAGTACGGGCGAGTACGCTTGTCATCACCTGGTATATAGCTGAGGGCCTCAATGAGGTACTAACGGCAATGGGACCCTGGCCGACCAGTAATTGTCAGTAAGGTGCTAAGTGGTATGTATTAGGGCGATAATATAGTGTTGGTTCGTCCGACTGTCAGTCCCAGTTACGCATCACATATAACAGAGGCTCAGCGGTCAGACCAAACTCTCACAAATGTATATTTACAAGCTTACACTGACCATGTTTATAGACCCTGCTACAGTTGATATTAGTCTTGACAATGTGTAGTTTCTTGCATGTATTGAGTAGAAAACAGTGATATCAATTTTGATAACATGAACAACACATTCAGTCAGATATTACATACAGAACCATAAACGATTGTTAAACCTATTTGTGTATAAGTTTTCACCCTTTTGTTAATTGGGTTTCTTTCTCCGTCGTAGATTATTTCTTAGATAATAAAGGAAGAACATCCTGTATGAATATATTTTCATTAAACGTACATCAAACTTTGAACATTTTTTTCTCTATTTCTATTTTGAAAAGTAGAATTTTATATATTTTTGTTTGTTTGTATTTTTTTCTGATTTAAGGTAAATCAACGAAGCAGAAGAAAGTTGGCTATGCTTTGTGGTCGTTTGGCTCGTTGAGGATATACACTAAATCCTACTTGTACAGATTCAGAGATCTACCCCCATACATCAGGCACCGGGCCCGAACAAACATCGACTCTGGGGACTCCTTATCGGGCCTAAATCACCCACTATCTACATCTCATCTGATTAAATTGATATAAACAAAATTGATTCGGGACATACCATGACATCTAGAGTAGAATTATACACGGAAATGCCAGCGTTTGTCAACACACACACATTTCATAATTATATTTCTGGGCATGCATTTACATTTTGAACATTATTTGAGCCTTAAATTATCATTCTATAATGAATATATGGCTGGTGCAGTTTCAAATGGGAGTGAACCCCCTGGTACGGGTCCAAATACATCACAGGTTGCCAAACGGCATCAGTATCGATATTTTCTGTTTGTATTTAACTCTATAATACTGTTCTGATCGTCAATGAAGAAAGCAATTCTACGAAACTATACCAACAGGTAATTTTTATTGTCTTGCGTCATGACTACAAATATAATAATTACTTGATTTTAAATTGAATAAAAATGAACATTTTCACACCTGAATTTCAGCATGTTGCGTGATTTTCGAGGACTTGACAATAAAATAGTACACAGTACAGTCAACCAGGCTGATGTGCAGTTAGATTTATACAATGCTATGTGTTACACTTTAGCGTCAACATGTGATTACTGACACTATGACATCATCATGTTTTACGGGACCATGACATCCACTAGACATATATAAGTGTAGACATTATTGCACACCAAGCCTGTCAATTTCCCAAAGTTACGTACAACGAAAGGAATATTCAGGACATGAGGGTCTATTTATTAATTATTAGTTTCTTTCCTAGGTGCATCGAAATAACCTTGAAGGTATTTTTCTTCCTAAAGATCAATCGAATATTTAATGAAACAAGATAAAATGAAAGGTAACTGAAACATCGAAGACTTTACGAAAATGCTTTGGGTATTAGTTATGTTGAAGCGAAGTATATATTTGGCTGTTTCATTGAAATAAATAATACATTAGCTATGTGAACTATCTACATGGTATTTCAACTTCATTTTCTGACATTTATGTTATTGCTAATAAACTATGTTTTGGTTGAATCGGTTGTGTCTAATCTTGTCCTACCAGTCGGTAAAAAGCACATATTAATACAAGCGGCCTTCTATTTCTGTTGAAAAAATCACCTTGTTTATTTATTTATGAATGTGCTGTGACGTCGTTAAAACATACTCGATGACACAACAATTTTGAAACAAGACTGTTAGATAGTGCAAAAAGGCTTCTGATGAAAAACTAAGATTGGAAAAATTAAATGTCTCGATTTTAATAAATAGAACATCCTCATAAACTAAAATTAGTAAAAAATGAAGACATTATGAAAAAGTAGGGTGGCAACGTAAATCAACTTGTAGAATATCGCCACTTGTATGTAATTACATTTAATACTGTGAAACCTCGGCTTTATATTAAAAAACGACTAAGTACAAAACGATTTGATTTGTAGCATATCATCACTTGGTGAAGTAAAGACACAAATATTTTTATTTAATTCTGTAATTCATGCCACCGGCATGAGCCTGCAGTGACACTATAGCGGGGATCAGTATAGGATATCTGTATAAGAATCTCTGCCTTGTGATGTATCAAGAACACCATTAAGCGTTAGGCTACATTCTGACAAACCCCATACATTCTTACTGTCGACAGTTTTTGTGCCATTTTTTCATTTTATACAGAAATAAATCAAAAGTAATTAAAAACATTTTTTTTGTGAAACTCGAGAACGGAAAATCCATTAGAATGCGGCTCAGCCTCTATCCCCGAGAAACATTTCTGGTTTCTGGTTCCTATCAACGCCGAATGATACATTACACCAGTAGGACCCTACACCAAAGCCTCTTACTGCGACAAATTTGTCAATTGTAAGAGCCGAGTAAAAAGAAAAGCCACCAACGTTACATATATTGTATTCTGATACTAACCTTTGGAGAAATCTAGGCAATGCGACATAACAAACAGATGAGACTTTGATGCTATTATAATATATGAAACGGACCAATTTCCATATTCCGTAAAAGTTGTACATAAAAATCTTTCCTCAACATCTGAATTTTAACACAGGGTGGAACTGACACGGTAACTGACAGATAATGTTTTGCATTTCTTTTTTATTTCTTACAATTTTTGACATTAGCTAGTTTGGATAACATATACCATTCGATGCATAATTACCTATTCAACCGGAAATGGATATTACCCAAAAATCTAATCGGATCTGTTAGTTATCATAAACATCCGAGCCGGAATTATGACATATCCGATGATCTTGATATCTATGATACGTATATGCGACTATACGTTTTACTTCACATAACGTGGGTACCATCAATTAAACCCAGCACATCAATGTATAATTATATTGACTAATCCGTCGTTAATGTTAAAATGTGTATATTTTTTTATCTCTACATTTTAAGTGGTTTTAAAACATTTATGAAAAAAAGGGGGAAACAAATCTTGTTTTTTTTAAGACTTTGAGATAAAATTAAATAATTTCTTGTTGATAATAGCCAAGAATCCGAGAGTTACAGAAAAGAAGGGAACAAGTGTGTTAAAATGTAACTTGACCCCATCCTAATGCTTTTTTAACCCTTCATACTTGACACTTTGCGATAGTAAACCCCACTAGACCTATCCGTGTAAGATCGGTAAGCTTAACACACACACACACACAAGGAATGTAACTGTCGTCCAAATATTTCATAACCGAGATAATTTTGTTGACATATGTAATATCAAATAATTATTTATGGTTAACGGTTCGTCAGCATTAATTATGAATAAAGAATAGCAAACGTTTGAGAATATTTCGGTTTGTCTACTTCCTAAATTTAGATAATTCTACCTTTGAGTAAATTTCATTCGTTAACACTAAAACCCTTATATTTACTTTTCTATATATTAATATTTCATAGGGTTTTATTGTTCAATGTTTTTTGTAGAAAGAGAGATATATATTTAAAAGGATGCTGCCTTTCAACTAAAACGAGTCCCGATAAGCTATGGCTAATTGAAGCATGATAAACACGTTTTCCGTGAACTTTAATCGTTATGTAAATCTGGGTGCCATCTTGTTTATTTTCTTACAGTCATTTTTACAATATGGATAATGCATAATTAGTCTAGTTATAGAAAATAAAATCGTAACATGTAACACGTGGATCTGACTAATGGCTAAAGTACATGTTACTGTAGTTTTATATGATTAATGATCAGGGTACGTTTCCTGTGGTACGGAAATAACGGCGTCTCATGTCTACTAGCAATATACCTTATTTTGTTTATCACTGTATAACACAGTCAGAAATACCACTTGTGGACCTTTGTCAGTACTATATAGTCATGTACCACCTTTTCTCGATACTTTGTAAATACAGTGTTTATGAAGTGTTTTCCTACATATTTTGTGTTTACATAAACATATACCAGACTTAATGCGAACAGCATTATATGAGTTAAAGTGAATAATATTGTATACTAAAAATTAACATATTATCTTTTACATGCATATTAAAATTTCGCAAACTTATTATATTATCAAAAGCGGTTGTAAATTGGCCATGGGCAGTGGGGTTTAGGTGACAGCGCGTCAGATCACCTAACACATTATAGATCTATAGACCTCACTTTAATTATACAAGGGACACCCATATAGTGTACTCACCATATAGTCAGAACTGCCACTTGTGGACCCATTGTCATTGCAATGGTCATCCACCCGCGGTCCCACTGCCATCCTGTTCCCGTGTAGAAGATCTTCCAAACTCTCAATATACTCTATAGCGTTCCGTAAAATTTCCACTTTGGGTAGTCTTTGATTTGGGTTCGGACATGTCCGTCTTTTCAATGCTTCAAAAGCTTCATTCACTTTCCGAAGTCGCCGGCGTTCTCTCATGGTGGCCGCCTTTCGCCTGTCTACCGTAACAGTTTTACGTTTGCATGCTTTGCATGCCCAAAGGAGACACCTCCTGTTTGGTCCATGGTACCCCGGGGCTAACACATGGGGTACATGCTCGTCCCCCTCCTCGGGGGTGTCGGGGCTCATGTCATCGTCCTCTTCCGACTTTGGGGAACCACAAGTGGAACTATGCTTGTCACTTCCGTCCTCAGACGGTTCCTCTTTGATCGAAGTTCCGTCACTGTCCATACTGTCCAGTCTGTCTTTCTTGGCGTCCTCCTTGAGCGAAGATGATAGGAATTGTCTGTCCTTCAAGGTGCGACACCGGGTACCCCCCGGACGCTGTTCTGTGGGTGAGACTGTGGAGGGGGCGGTCGGGCCGTAGGTCCGGGGTGTGTTGGTTGGGCTGTGGTACTGATACAAGTCGGAAGAGTAAGGGCGCTCGTATCCAGGCCCTCTGTG
Source organism: Mizuhopecten yessoensis (assembly GCF_002113885.1). Lineage (NCBI taxonomy): Eukaryota > Metazoa > Mollusca > Bivalvia > Pectinida > Pectinidae > Mizuhopecten > Mizuhopecten yessoensis. The sequence goes on from NW_018405113.1 coordinate 526,014, forward strand.
ATAAGGCTGGGCGGCGTGTCCGTAGTGATACGATTCCTGGCTGGAAGATCCCCCATGGGGATAGGAGGAGAGGTCAGTCAAGTGCTGCCCCTCCGACACATCCACCGGTCCGAGCGGGTTAGCGCCGTTAAATGTATGGAGACTTGGTTCATACCGACAGCTTCGGTAATCGGCCATCATCATCATGATTCCGAAATTGTGTATATGTTTTAGTATACAATGTACAGCCGCCGGTGTCTCTCAAACACTGTTGTTATTAAAACAGTCCCCCTTTCACTTCTTTCTTATCGCGCTTTGTCAACTCACTGGTAGCTCTCAGTCAATACACGTGCGATAACCAGTCCACCTTCTAGACGGGAAGGAATTTCTGGAGAAAATTAAAACTAGATATCAAAACATCCCTTCGTCACTACCTCACAAAAAACCTTCTAAGTGTTGTGTATTTCTGTCTCCGTTTATATCATAAAAACCTGAGCTAATCGTACATATGTCAACAGATAGTATTTTAAAGATTTGAAATCCGATAGGGAAATTAAAATGCACATGGCAATGTTTTCCAATTAATTAGCCCGAGCTTGTTCCCATTTCTGTCAGCACATGCCTAGCAGTTAAAGTCCTCAAATACACACACAACATCGCTTTCTGACGAGAACCTTACCCTCTAAGAGCTTTTAGGAAAATATCCCAAAACTTTACAACTTTTGCAATATTTATAATGGTGAGAAACCGTGTAAGCGGTGTAGGTTGTCGTAAAACACCCTCCCCCATAATTAGGAGGGCCGTGGCCAATCAGAATCCAATACGGCTGCTGCTGCTGAGGCTATGATAGAACCCACCCCTTGAATTTGCATCCAACTGCTTTTCTCACATAAATGAATGATGAAGAGACCGGGGTCACGTTTGACGGGTCAACAGTAACGGTAAAGTAAAAACACATGTGTGAGAGACTTACAGGGAGGAAAATCCAGCTCTTTCTTTCGCCGCAAATCTTCCTTCTCTTTTGGAATTTAAAAAAAATCAATGTTACTCAAGTACCGTTCTTAATAATTACATCCGAAGAAACAAAACTGATGTTTTTCCCCGTTTTCACTTCATATCTTTTCACCGAGAATTACATCATAGTAATTATCGTGGTCTCGAGACGTTTTACCATGTAAGAGCGACACTTACGCTTAATTGGCTATCTATGACCGGAAAATTAACTTAAACTACTTTCGACTTTTATCGATAGTCCGTTACTGTAGACATCAAATTAAGATAAAGGTCTTTGTGGATACTACATTTCAACACATACCTATATCAGAACGATATCTACACGTTTTCGTCATCGCACGTGCAATCAGAAGCGCGTGTTAACATGCTCGGGCGAGTTTATTAGAAATATATCTGAGTGACCACTTAGAAATACACTGTGATTTCGTATGATGGGGAAAACATTTGAGTGTGTGTTTACTTTATTGAAGACAGCACTACAGAAGGACATAGGGAGAGTATATATTTCTTTATAATTGATACCATGACTTGACTCATAGAAAATCACATTCTATAATCAGGTTTAATACTGTGTCTTTGATCTCGATCCGTCGGAAACCACGTCCTATAGATATTATGTATAGGTTTTATACCCACTTCTCCTGACCCACTCCACCTATACATGGTGTACGTGCTTACATATCCTCTTATTCCATTATTCCTAGTCACCATGCCTTACCCCCTCCCCTCTTTACTCGGTCTCTCTGACCTCTTTTCCCCTCTTAGACTTCTACCCACACACTCAATGTCCGCACCCTTAATCCTACCCAGGTCCTACTTCGCTCCTTATCAACTAATACTGACTATACCCCTGTCCCTGGTCTCCATACCCTATACCTGTATCACAAACTCCCCACCCTCGGCCCCACCCCCTAACCTGTGGTTGAAGTAATCGTTGTTTTCCCTCGGGTACTCCGGTTTCCTCCCACAGTCATCTCCCTGCGCTCACCCTCCTGACCAACAAGAGTGAAATAAATATGTTGTTAGAACGTGTTTCGAATTGTTGTTAAAAAATAAATTTCGACTTAAGTTTTTATTTTCTGATTTTAATGAAACAATTAAAACTCTAACCTCTAAACATCATACACCAGGCCCCTAGCCCATCCATTCCTCACTTACGCTACCCCTGCCTCTCATTCCCTACCCACTGGCTCCGCCCAATTTCCCTATAGTCTCAACCCTCTTCCTCCTCCATCGCTCTCTCTCCTCGATCCCACTCTTCACCTCTCTCCATCCAAACTTACTCCCCCTCACGAACGACTCGAGAAAAAATCAACTCGTTACTCGCCATGCGGATGATAGCGGGTTCATATTTTTATATTTCTAGATAACGATATGATATCTTGAAGATAGATAAGAGTTGATTTATGGGGTATGTCTTCCTTAAAATCATACATAAAAAACTAGGAAGAAAAAAATGCATTGTCTTGTATGACTAAATTTACATTTTTTTTTTTAAATCGTGGAACTTAGAACGAAGAAATTATGATAGCAGAAGTTTGTACCACACTAATGTACAAGTCTAGTCAACTTGTTCACTTCATCAATAATAGTAGTAAAGATTACATATAAAATACATACACTGCATACGTAAACTTTAATTTTAACAGAAATATGAAGGACAACATAATATATTCAAATACATATTTTATTCAAGAATAGTAAGATCATTTAGGATAGAATACGGGTGATTTCATTTCCCTCTTTGGCCGTTAAGTTGAGGGTGTGTGGACGATGATTCTTTGAGTATCGCTCCTGGCCCGGGTTGCTTCCTCTCAAACGTATGATTTATGACATTTAAAATAGTTTCTGTCAGCACCGGATGGGTACATAATTGATACAACTTTAAATTATACATGTATGATTTATGCGGTAAGGAATTAACCGATGTCTTTAAATTCGACAATGCCACACGCCATTTTAATATATTTGACACATCTTGTGATTTTATAACTGATGTGTCAACGAATATGTACATGCTGAAAAAGTGATAATATTTTTTTTCTGTAGCAGTTACACCTTCAGTCAGAATATTTAAATAGATCATTTTTTCAGTCTTTTCCCTCCGGTTGGAATAAGCTTTTTCATTTTATAGGACTAAAATGACACCTAGACTTTTACTATATATGATGTAAAAAAAAAATCCCCCAAAAAACGTATTAAGAAAAAAAAATCAACATTTTAAGAGAATATTTGACATATAATGTGTTTATTTTGTAAAACGATAAACTATCTAAACACCGGTCTTCATATCGTACTTGGTGCCACACGTGCTCCGGAACACGTGCGTCTCATGAACGGAACTACCTATAATATTACGTCCGTGCTATAATCTGAATACACTCAATGACAGATATGGAGAAGATAGCGAAAATTAATGTAAAACTAAATGACTTCAACATATTTCTTCTTATTTTTTTCCCTGGCGTTGTCTGAAATCTGTTGGAAATTAGAATATTCGAATCTGTGCCGACCGTGTCCAATCGCCAATTTTGAAAGTGACCGTAATTTGTCTATAGGGGTCATTTTGTGTTCTATAAGGGGTCATTCTGTGTTCTATTAGGGACCCCGTGGGTCCGATCAGATGCTGTTTGTCTCCGTTCTGTCAAAATCAACGTTCTGTTAATGGGAGTTGATTTCACGGCCGCGATAGATCTACACTTCATTAGTGTCATATAATAGCATAACTAATCTCTCTATATAAAATATCCGGTCACTCAGCATCAGTAACACGATCCACTCATACTCCAGCACATATCGTCCGAACCGTTTGGCGCTATTTTCAATTTGAAAAATTAATATAAATACTGAACCAATTCAGAGAATATATAGTTCAGCGCGGCCCAAGTCTCTCTGGCCCAAACGTAAGATTTGAAATGTTTGAAGACTTGTGTCGGGAACAGAAGAAACTCGGGTTTATACAATGTGTATAGGATGCACTAAGTACAATAAAATACGATAAGAAACAGTATGGTACCCGAGGTACAGTACAATATCGTACAATAACTTTGGTTTACAGTTTATAATACAATACACGTCAACTACAATGCCAATTAATTGTCATCTATGACGGAAATAATACAATACGTCATTCTCGGCCGCTTCATAAAGATATTTAGATAAATCTATCAGTCATTTAATTGAATCACATTTCATTCTATTAACAGTATGATACACTATTCGTCTGACTGTGTCTAGTAATCTGATACCTTTCCGTTTATGTATATTTTAAGTCAATAACACTTAAAACGGAACATAAGGCATTGCCTGTTTTCATTTTCGCATTTAGGCTGGTTCGTTTCTTGTTTAATTGTAAAAGACATAAGTGTTTTAGGATTAAAAACGAAAACAAATCACAAAGACATAATGATATCATAAGACTTTCTTAAACTCAATTTTCAAATATTGAATCAAAAACGCATGTTTGCTTGTCAGAACTATTTTCTTACGGGCCATGCCAATACATCATTTATGTATGACACATAATTCTTGGGGGATACGTGCATGTTTTATCATATTTTTATTTTTATTTTACAAATCTTGTAAACATCCTGTTTCGGTTCCGTCTTGTCCTGTTTCTACCCAGGTGTTCCACCCAGAAGACGCTTCTCTATCTGCAAATCTCCGCCAGGTTTTCCTCGGGCGCACAGTACATTACGTATACGCACCTGATGGCGACCACCCCTAATCCCAGAGCAATACTTACAACATTCCTTACCTGTATACGACGAAATCAAGTTGCCCTCCACTTCCATTTCTCAGCCTGGTTTATTCATTCTATAAAAAAATATTAAACTTTTGTTCAACTTTATACAGAACCACTTAGAAAATCAAATGGCAATAATTAAACCAATATCTTAATGAAGAACTTCTAACGGAATTATATAAACATACTTAGTTTTCTTGGGGCTAAAAAGTACAATTGCAATTTGTAACATATTCAAATTACAGTTTAATGCCTATTAAGTAAAATTAAAGTTTAATGCCTATTAAGTATACCGATATACACTTAATCAAATGATGAAAAGAAAACACACTGACACACATTCAAAATGATTGATTGTAAAACTAGCTTCGTTCATAAGATTTATACTTTAGTATATACTTGAACAAAAACTTTATGATGGTTTTTTGTTAATAAAAGTCAATATTCACTATTTATATATAAAAAAAGATTTTGAACGTTAGATTTTTTCTAATTATTCGTGAAGTTCTGAAACTACTATTTAAACATCAGAGAAAGAATGATTTTAAAGTGCTAGAATGATAATAGCTGAAATCACACTTGGTTCAGTAATAAAAGTGTAGGTAGCTGCATATATATATATAGTCAAACTCCAACATATTTTGTTAAGTATATGTGACTCATTTGATTAACAAAATAGATTCAAAAATTGAATGTTGATTTACACATCGATACAAGGTAAATCTTGAGAACCCTTGGATTTGAAAGCGTACCCGTCCTATGCCTAATAATTGACCATGTTACAGTAGCTACATGTACATGTAACGGCCACACGTCAGGATGATAGTTTTGTAGTGTACATGTATATACAAACGTATCAAATTGCAATGAGATTGGTTCAGACAAGCATACCGTATAGTAAATATCAGGTTGTGATTACACATTCTTATTATGTATTGTATGTAATATGTAATATGTACTCATGGGCCGTAAGGCTTACAGTCAATAATTTGAATTGAATTGAATTGATTATTACACCAAGGAATTCATACCATTAAGTAACACAATACCGAGTATAAGCGAGAACCATCTTCATTAAAGAATTGTCCTGATGGAAATAAGCTATACAAAGTATCAGGGTGAAATGTTTTGAATGTTTCTTAGTGTTTCTTAATAATCAAAATGAAAAGTAGAATAGTATGTATGTATACCGAACGACATGTGTCTTTGGTCTACCAGCAAATGTCTTTTTTTTCATTATTGAAGAAATTGAAATATGATCAAAACAGATTCATTGAAAATATAACATGATTCAACTACTAACAGAAAAAAACAGCAGTGAAATAACGTTTATAAGAAATAACTTAAACGATTTTCAAAGAATTTTTCATCTAGGTAAAATGATAAATCAAGATGAAGATGTAGAAACCATATACAATGAGTCTTGTTGGAGTACCATGATTTAAGGGATATATTAAAAAATGAACACTTGAAAAGGTTTTCAATAAAAACATCATCATTATGAAATAATAATCTACAAGAGAAAATCCAATTTTATTCCTCTCACCACACGTGCACATGGGGTATAAAAAGTTGTTAAATTGTAATTACGAACGCTAGACCCACTTCCTTTTCTTAAGTAATGCCTGATTAAAGAACGTTCAATTTCAGCCTAATGCCAAACGTGCCGTTAACCCAGATTGTTTTTCTCATTTCTATCAAATTTCATACAAATGCTGAGCATTGAAGTTCTTTTCGAACATGGAAGAAAAAAGCAAAAAGATAATTATGTTATTTCACGAAACAATTAGTTTTTGTTTTACAGTTTTACGGAGTGCCTGTTTAAAAAGATATATTGAGCGAGGTACTGACGAGTGAATTAGCCGCTCCACTGAGAGGGAAGTAAGCAGCCGATAGGTATGCTTTCCAGTTCATTGCTGCCGTTGCATGGTGTTTGACATCTGAGTGCACTGTCAGAGCCCCGTGAAACTGACAACTCACTTTTCTTCAGCTGATTACCGACTTTAGATGCGCGAGTCGGCTTCCTACATAAAACTACATAATTGGATGGCGTTGATAAAAATCTAAACTCCAAAGATTTTTTTAACGAAAAAAAAAAAAAAAAAAAAAAAAAAAATCAAATCTTAATCCATCCGCAATAAACCCTTGCCTGATTATCTGATAAAAAACATGAAATCCAAAGACCAAGGAAAATATCAAATATGCTCAGTAAAATTTAGAAAATATTTAATTATTTGATGTTTTTCTTTGTTCTTCATAATCTTCAGTTATGAAAATGTATACGCAAGTGAAATCTTCGCCGACCGAGATAACTTTCACGGGTAAATCTCTAACCCTTTAATTTTTGAAGGCGACATTCCCCCGTAATTTTCAGATATGGCCTCTGATGTAATCTTCAAGACACCAGCGAGACTTCCAGTCTCGTCCAGGTAGTCTCGCGAGATTTATAGAGAATACTGTACTCATTTTCCTCCAGTACGGTAATGGGATTAAGTCTAAAACAACAATACAACCGTTATGTAAGCTCGTTGTTTAAAAAAAGTTTGATACATTTGGAGATTGTTATTCAAGTTATATGACATTCCTTTAATAACAAGATCAAGCAAACTGATGAATTATTCGTGTAAGGATTCACTTTGAGAGTGTTTATATCTTTATACTTTTATTATCTCTTGTATTATACAAAAATAGTAGGCGATGTACACAATATGAAAGGACATTTTCGGGGTCCACATGTTCAATAAGTAAAGTTTCTAATATTTAAAATTAGGTTCAACAGCTTAAAATTAAGTAAATAAAGGACTGTTTAATAGCCTTGCTTATGCAAAATTCTTTTCCACAGATGTAAAATGATAATTTCTTTGCGATACATATGTTAATGGCTCGTAGAAAAAAACTGATGACATGGAAGGAAATCGATCCATATACTTTGAATTTCTTAATCGGTAAAAACCGATATACTTTTTGAAAATGATATATTTGCAAAGATTGTTTGTTAGCAAAATAGAATAATAACAGTTTCTAAGTTAAAAGAGTGAAAAGAGACACATTTTTTGCAAATGTCGCCTGTACTATATCACCGTGAAATAAACACACGAACATATCTATTTACAATATAAGAAATACATGTATGTCGCAGTGGATGTTAACGTGTCCACTCCACGAATAGCTTGGCTTGACGAGAACAATTTTGAAAACTCCAGCGTCTTCCAAAAGTACCGCGCCATTTTATGATATTTTATTGTGACGTCATGTCGTGTCGTTTCTATGCAAGTTGACGACATTTTGAGCTCAGTTCAAGATTGACCATCCTTATTATCATTTCATTCAAGTGATCAATACATTATATAAAATCAACGATTTTCACAAAACTGTTCTGTATGGTTCAGTATGTAAAGCAAACATATAACTTTCCTTAAGATGTACTGATGATGCTTTAAAATGGTAATTCAAGTGTACCAGATATTTGCTTTTCAGCCTCAATTTTCGAAAAATTCAAAAAAAGTACGGATTAAAGAATCTAAATATATTGTGTTACTGGTAAGTTTTATTGAAGGTTTCATGTTTTCTTGCGTACGTTTCAAATACACTGTCTAAAAGTCGGACAATAACACATTAAACAAATTATTTAACATCGTTTTAAAAACGTTTCTTAAAATGTATTACTTATAGCCTCTTCAACAAGGTGAAATACGCTTACCCTGGTGGGGCTTATATAAGAAATTCCATTAACAGCTGGAATCAATAGAAAACGGAGCTCTTTCATATCAATGCAACGCAAGGACAGTATTTATCTGTGGTCATATCAAAGTCGTTTAAAAATGATTCGTTCAAGTTCATAACACATAGGAAAGATTATCAAGCAAATATGGTCTCCCTTGACAATGCCTCACTTTTAGCCTTTAGTTGAGCGTTCGCCCCTGTGAGGAAGGCTTTGAGTTCTGTCCCCTGGCCGAGACATACCAGAGCCTGTAAAAATGGTAGTTTCTACTTCCTGCTTAATGCTGAGCAAATTAGGATTGGGACGACTGGTTCGCCCGTTGTCAGTATAATGTGACTGGGTGGGGTGTCCTTCTAGGTTGTCTTCGGCAGTATGTTTCAGTGAGGTAGCACTTTAAAGTCGGTGTCAGTTTCGCGCTGTCACAAGGAGACAAACACGAACATATCGCACCCTTCCAAAACACACAAGCACACATTACACGCATGCATCTTGCACACAGTGGAGGCCATCCTTAAATGACCATAGTTGTTGATATGACGTTGAACAATACTAAACCAAACCAAATCGGCATTCCTCATCAGGACTGTCTTTTGATGTCTCTGTGTTTTCTGGTTTTTTTTGTTTTCGTATCGATAACCCTTCCGTGTGATGCTGTCCTACGTTGATGTCTCTATGTTTTCTGTTTTCGTAACGATAACCCTTCCGTGTGATGCTGTCCTACGTTGATGTCTCTGTGTTTTCTGTTTTCGTATCGATAACCCTTCCGTGTGATGCTGTCCTACGTTGATGTCTCTGTGTTTTCTGTTTTCGTATCGATAACCCTTCCGTGTGATGCTGTCCTACGTTGATGTCTCTGTGTTTTCTGTTTTCGTATCGATAACCCTTCCGTGTGATGCTGTCCTACGTTGATGTCTNTCCTCGTTGACAGACTTACATATATCTACATGTATATAAAAGCATATTGAACAACTTTCTGTAATTAACCTCCGAGTGCTGTGCCTTTTGTTTTTGCAGAATGGACGGGATATTAATATGTTGCGTGCATATAGCTGTCTTTTAATGGCGGATTATTCAAAGATCAGACTTATGTTTGCAATTTAACAAGTGTCACATGACCAGGAAACGTAGGTGACCGACAGCCTTTACTTGATTTGATTGAAAACATCGTGATGAATATCACAAAGTATTGTAAGGAAAGTTTTCTCTTCCGGAACACCTTGTCTCACCTACATTTGTCTGTGGATGCTCATAAGATATTTCAATTTGATTGGTTTTCTTCGATTAGTCACAAAAGCTGTTGTGGTGACGCTCTGGGTTAAAGATATAACTTTATATTTTATCCATCAGAAAACAGATTTTTATTTTGTTCCCCATGTCGATTTCGTAAGGCTTATAATTAATTGATTGGTTTTCTTCGATTAGTCACAAAAGCTGTTGTGGTGACGCTCTGGGTTAAAGATATAACTTTATATTTTATCTATCAGAAAACAGATTTTTATTTTGTTCCCCATGTCGATTTCGTAAGGCCTAATAATTACTTTTTCTCATATTCATATGTGTCTATTTCTTGTCTTAACCCGTTGTTCGATTAAAAAGCGACAAATGGGATTCGCCATTGAACTATATCCAACTAATAACAGAAAAAATGTATTTTGTTACTATGAACAAAAATCATGGCATAAAATTTGGATGCAAAATTTAATGCTAAAAATGTATGAAAGACACTCGTATACAGATAATTAAAAGAAAATAAAGAATAGCTCTATTATAGTGGTTCATGGTTTAGTTATTGTTTATAAGGATACATGTAAATATACGAAACAAAAATACATTTTATATATTTCTGAAGCACTAACAAAATATGAACTGCGCTTCCTGTTTGCGATAACCTTCTACTTGCTTTGTTTAAAATTCCTTTTTTTTAAAGTTGATTTTGGTAATCGTTTTAATCCTTGCAGTACCTTGCTTTTCCTTCGGGTGCTCAGTGATAATCCGTACTTTGTATGAACTTTGTTTGTTGTTGTTTTGAAGAAGTAAAGTAGTTATGTAACGTTAATACTCGTAATGTTTACACACTAGTGTATCATAATTCATTCTTTGAACATTCAATGTTGATGTTTAACTTTTCATGTCAAAGGGAAATTGTTGAAAGAAACAATGTAATGGTAAGGTATATCTAATAAAGCCTTGTTCATGTTCCGGAATATTTTCTACATTGATCAAAGCGTCCCACAGGACCTACTTAATCTCAGTGTCTACATATTTGTGTAAATATAGTGGCATAACACTGATTAAAATTCCCCTGTACTTACTGTATATTACAACATAGAGAGATGGTCTTTGTAGAAAGTTGGTAGGGAGTTAGTACCAGTAACGTAAATCGCAATGCAAATCTCTTTGTTTATATATTTTGGTCGCTACATTTCGTTTTATGATGGAACGTTTTTTAACGAACTAATATTTTTTTTTTAGCTTTGAAATAAACCCTCTGAGTTTCTTGACTAGAATCGGGGCGATGATCGGTACGTCGACAGTAGTCGAGTATCGGAACATATCTGTTAATTTGTGATGGCCGGTGATAGGGGGCCCTCCCCAAAAGACATCCGAACCATGTTTCGCGTGGCACTTATTTGTTGAGGCCTTGATACGTTAGGGACAGGTGCTCGAGTCACTCACTCGATTGACGGGCTGCTCTGACTTATGGAGGTCCAACACACCGCCAAATTGTTCGTCTCGCATGCTTATCCTTCCACAATTTCTGACTTATTTGTAAAACAGTGAAAACTTTTCTCGTTTGAACCTCGTATCACCTTTATGTAGAGATCCGCTGGCTTGATAGACTCTATGCGTCTTATCTTCTAACCTTTGTTGAAGTTGGACTACAAATTATTGCAGGGAAATGATTCGTCTGGAACTTAACCCACTGACAGATCGAGATACAGTAGCCAACATCAGATTCAAACGCGAGAGCGCTATTTAAATGTACAGAATCAAAGGCAATCAACGTTTTGATCAAATTTGCCTGTTGAATCATGTCATCACATCTTCGATGCAAATATATCAATCGTATTGATGCATGGTGATAGTGATGTAAATACATAATCTACTGATATAATGGCATTTCGGAGTTGATTATACTATTTACCGTTGCTTTATATTGATGCTGTTTTAATATAATATGTATTTCTAAGACACATTTGGTATCAAATCAACTTCAAAGGGTGTATTGCCAAATTTTACCAAATAAAATATTAATGAAATAATAAAGAAATAATGTGATAAATCCATAGAGAGATCCTCTTTCAATTTTACAAAATATTCGTATCCATGTATATATACACATGCCAAGCGGAATACTGATTAATGTCATCGCGCATATGAGCAGAATAGGTTTGTGATATTAAATAAGCTTGAATCAAAATAAATCTGAAGTAAACATTCTCCAAATTTATTTTGCTTCGTTTAAAAACAATCAGACGAAAATACCGAGGGGATAACAAACCATTATCGGACCGAACTTAAAACTCGATAAGACTAGGGCTAAATATGAACATGAATACCATTAAAAAATACTAAGTCTACAGAAGAGTTAGCATCTCTAAACTTAAATCCGAGTAATGTCAAGCCCCCAAAGTGATGACCGGGGTACTGACAACGAAACAACAAGACACACAATATAATCAAAAATATATACAAAAACATGTACATGAGAATTCACTTGGGTGTTGACGTAAATAACTGGACAGAAATTTACTTTATTTTTTCTTCTTAAAGTCTTTTCTCAAATTGCATTCGTGGTCCTATGAATTGTCATTGATAATGCTTTACCGATATAAAAAGAGTTAGATTATTTGTAAGCTGAAGATCATTGAACGTGATAATATCATACTTTAAAAGCAGTTATTGTAAAGTCATTGCATACAATCGAAATTGTGCAACATCCATATATATAAGAATAGTTGCATATAATAAAATAAACCATGTTGGTTATGGTTAGACCATCAAATAGTATTCTAATTCATTTGCTGAAAAGAAGTTGCTTGAAATAACGGCCAGACAATCAAACATGAACTTGAGCCTAGTACAGGCAAATCATATAATGTATATATGGTATAACATCTATCATATTACTGATATTATATTGAACCTGTTCGCGTTCTTAATTCATGGATTATCAAAGGGAATTCGCTGATATAATGATTTCCAAATGATCGACAACTTTTGAATTTGCATTCCTGTTCAATCATAAAGGAGTAAAAACTAGAACGAGTGAAAATACCCCGATTAACGACGGATATTATTTGAATTTTATAAGAAATATCGACATATCCCGGCACTTGACTCAGTTACATTAAAAACAAAAAAGCAGCAGGAAGACGTTAAGAAGGCATTACAAACATATCATATCTTAAATACTCAATTTAAGTTATCGAAACGAATATTACCATGCACCATGCTCTTAATGTTCTATCATGATTTCGTTGTTGCATAAGAAGTTGCCGTATCTAGCCCCTTGATTGTAATGGAACCTGTTACGACACGTGATGTGGTACAGGTGGCGCTGAACTGTTCATCGCACATTCGTTAATTTATGGAAGAAGAGATATTGGGCTATACACCTTATAAACATTTTATAAGAAATAGAACTTGTTCTCATTCTAAAACTCAGATTCTGTATTCAAAGCCAATTACATGTGCCGGTAATAAATGAATAAAAGGCTCACAATTAGTCCATAATTTGGACGAATTTCGGAGAAACTTAAAGCCAACTAAAATGTTACATGTTACCACCTGACATGTTTGTCGGGTCACATGATGTAGGCGAGAAACATGAAAGTTGAATTGGTTTGAGCACAGATTTCATTCGTGAGAATGGGAACGGTTAGGAATTCGGACCCATAAGTTCCGGACTACTTCATTGACGAAATCCATGATGTATATCTAGCTGATATCTAGCTGAAAGTCATGTATTATGACGTTTTTTAAAGAAAGAACTGGAAAGTAACAACGAAACCACACAGAACGCTAAAGAGCATAATCAACACATCTGCCCTTAATCCTTTTACCACTGTAGAACATAATGGACTCATCCATATCAATGCATGGCGGGGTATACTAAAGTTATATAGGGGTGAAAGGGTTAATATTGAAAAACCTACATATTTCAAAACCCTGTGGTTTACGTTTGTCCGACATCTATCAAGAAAATCGTTTATCTATAGATATGTTTTATAGTTAGGATCGGCTGGTATTAAGTGTATAATTTCTTTACGAATATATTTTAACATGACCAGTTTAATTACATTAATGTTTTTTCCTTGCAAGCAATCAGTGGATTTAACTCAAATATCGACAACAAAATCCCACACCAATAACTGAATGGTCATCGACATTACAAGGAAAGGTATTATGACAAAATACGTTGACAGCTATTAGTTAATAGATACAGGTTATATTATTTTACTATGCCGATTATTGTATATTGTTCATATAATTGAAAATATTCTATATTACATTCATTTCTAATTCATGTTATTCAATTTGTGAAAATAAATACATCAATACTGTTCAGTCCCTATTTTGAGAAAAAACTGAAAGCTGATTTTAGCTTATTAATTAAACGCCTGTTTTTCATAATGGGTTCATAATCAGTGTTTTTGCTGGTAACTGAAAGGTTTCCGATGTAACTTCTCTAGTTATCGACTTGATTCTAGAAAATGCAATAGTAAATACAGTTTCTTAATTTTAATAGATCTATCATACTAATCGATAGTCATCAAATTATGTCTTTCACTCCCATTCCTTAGATTCGTATTTGACTTTTTTCTTCAGTTGTTTCTTATGACATTGTTAATGATATTCTTAAAATCAAAGCATATGTTCCTGATTAAATATGCAGTATATCTCATTAATTTATGCGAAATTGTAAATATAAATATCTATTGTAAAACACTATTTTCCTCTTATTAAACTTAAATCTTAAATATTTTTTTAAAATGTTCCTTTCATTCCCTGAGTTTATTCTAGTGTCACTATAGACATGTCACTATTATATATGTTTTTTTAAAATATAAAATGTCCAGGAAGATATAAACTTGTAGACTTTTATAACGTCAAACCACACATTACATATAAGAAATTTAACTTGATTTATTCACTACATAAATTGTAATTGTAATTGTATTGTTTAACGACAATTGCCCATCGACAATTTGAGTCATTCAGGGCCGAACAACAAATAGGGTGAAAAATAATATAGTTTGAAAAAAATTCCAACGTAACAGTATTTTCCAGTTTTATTATAATGGGAACTGTCTCACAAATGAACTCTTTAAGATGATATTCATCAAAATGCCAATCCAAAAAACTTCTTGAGTGGTACACGGTCGAAAAACAACAGATGTTCTCCGTCTTACAGGTTTTGTTTTTCGAAGTAAAACAGCTATCTATATATTGTCCTTTAGCTTGTTATTCAAGGCTTCAGAAAGTATTTTATTATAAACTATAGTAATATCAAATTCATTTCGTTAAGTCTGTTTCTGTATTGTACGGGACCGCCCTGCTATTAAGAGAAACCACCCGCGCCCAGAGTCCCTACATTACATACACGCCACATAATAGCTGAGCCTATCGACCCATCTTATCTCACCGCGCTCTTTCCTGTAACCAAAGTCTTATCTAACGATCAGAAATCTTTATTTGCATATATACATAGGCAAAAAAGAGATATTTTAGCTAAAATCTCGAGATTTATCTGCAGAACCGGTCTCAATGTTACTTTTTCTTTCCGTCAAGTGACTTTCCTGCAGAGCACTATGGCCGGAAGGCTTTGTTTGCAGATGTCTCTAAATCACAATATCTGTAAACATTCGTAAAATTCTGGGTTTAATTTGTTAAAAGACGCTGTGCAAGTATTTTTAATCTGGAGTATGATCAAAACTGATGCTTTTATCTCACTCCAAACAAATTGATATCTAATTTCTAATGTACATCTGGTGTTTCTTCAAAAGTGCCAGTTTTTTGTATAAAAAATTCGATATTTCGCAAACCTTGACATATGAAGACGTATTAAAATTAAACATTTATACATGTTTCATCCTGTAATGCTTAACCAAACAAGAGCAAATTTCATGACGGGTGCCACATGGGGTGCAGGACAACTTTAGCCACTTCCGGTTCACCTGGTTTTTATTTTGCAGTTGTTTAAGAGGTTTTCCTTTTATTTTGCTGTCGAATCGGTCCTTTATGTTCGGTTTTTGTATCAACCATATATATGACTTTGACGATGTAATTACCGCGGTTGAGGCGTCTAACATTCTGCTACCACTAGCCCCTCCACCACTGGGTCGCGGGTTAGAAACCTACGTGAGGCAGTCGCCAGGTACTTGCCGTAGGTCGGTGTTTTTTTCTCCGGGAGCTCAGGCTTTCCTCCATCCCCAAAACCTGGCATGCCCTTAAATGGCCATAGCTGTTACTAGGACGTAAAACACAAATAAACCAAACCAAACCAAATCAATAGAATACGCTATTATTTGAACTAATTTTGGAGATAATTTTCACGTGCATTGTCAATACATTAGTGTCATACATCAGCTCTGCCATATAGTTTCTTTGATATCGTTTGAATCACAATATACTGAAAGTAACGGGTTCGACTCTTGGAGAGGTTGTAACTCAACTTGTTATTTGATATTGATTGTTCTCGTGTACGTAAAATGGTGATTATTTGATGGTGTTATTAATATATAAGATCAAGTAATTGCCGAGATATCTTCTGTCAGTCTATATCGTTCTTAAAAATTCTGCATCCTATATCAAAAACACATTTAAGGTACAGCTAAAAACATAAAACCGTTTCGGTATTAAATTGTCACATTGTTAAATCATACTCCGTGTACGTTAGTTATAAAATTAGTTTCTTCGTAGGTTTCGTTTGCAAAAATATTTACAAGGAAGAAAACCATTATATACTTTCGATAAAATTAATTTAAAGACTTCAAAATTTTTTACTTGAAGATATTTATATGTTTTGTAGTCCTTACTTGTTTGGCACTTCATGGGAAATGCAATTTTATCGTTATAATGGGTGTATCTGACCGCTTAAACACGTTGTGTCAAAGGACATACTAATCATCTTAATTATGAATAATATAATTCAAGCATCTCCTATACTTAACGTCTCTTTCAATCAATTATAATTTACCGTCATTTTATGATGGCCATATCTCCCTGGGCCATCGTGGACATCACGGCCATTTTGTCGGCCCGGGTCACTTCATTCTTCATGACCTCAAGATAAAGGAGAGTTCCAAAGTGATGGTGCCATCAAGTCGATCTGGGAAGGGACGCTTTGATGTGCAAGTGAACATTCTTTATTTTGGAAGAGTCGCCAGAATTGAGAATCACTTATCGGTATGGTGATATACTCGGTAGTTAAACAGAGGCTAGAGCTGATACGAGACTCCTGGTGTGGCTTTTTTCTTCGTTTTAATTAATTCCCCTGAATTCAAAGACGTAAACAAGACTGCCAACGATTGGAGGAAACTTTTATGCCATTCGTACAGAGAATGAAGTCACATAATCTGCGTTTTTCTGGTGTTTAAGTTTTTCATTGACAAACATTTCAAGGTTCTTGCTGTAAATAATGTCCTTCATTAAAACTGGAAAGTACATGTAGATTGCTACCAACACGACCTATCTTAGGTATTTCCGTCATGGCGTCGGATTGCCATATCTGATAGCCCAAACGTCTTAGCGGGTGACGAAGCATGTCGTAACTGTAGAAATTACGTCTTAATAGAATCACCCGGCTTTCTTCAGTTCGTCTTTATCAGTATCTGACCTGTCAGTACAAAGTAAAGCTGCCTTTACCTTAACCGTACCTGTCCGGACCCTGGCGATTCCGAACTATGACATTTAGCTAGTTTGTAACGTTAACTTTTTATTCTTCAATCAAAACAGGTCCAATATTTGGAAACATTTTTCCAGGGTAGACTACACAATTCTCCTGCGGACAATATCTTATCTCCCTAGATCTAACATATCATTTGTATTTTTTAATTTAAGTGATTAAAATCAATAATAATGCCTTAAATACATTTCAATAAAGTAAAAGTGTAAGAGCGGAACGAATAATGTCTAAAAAATTAAGACAAAAACAACAGTTGACATGGATGTAAATGTCTAATCAAGAGTTGTTTTCAATGTATTGTGGTGTAAGTGCTCGGGTGTGGATAACACTCTTGCTGTTTTTATGTTCACCATTATCGCAGATACACTCTTTTTTTTTCTTTGTTCAACTACCTATCTTTATAACAGGAAACGAAAAAAAAAATGTATAATACTTTTTCCGTTAACAAAAGTATTTCATTTCAAACAATATGTAGAGGAAAGAACAAAGTAACCTTATTGTTATTTTTTATAATTATGAATTAGTCATAAAGACAACATTACCAACTTTAAATAAGCTTTCAAATGTAAAATTTGAAAGAGAAATTCATTATATCAAACAAATATTGCAGCACTTTTTTGAATAACTTTGACAAGTTACACAATATTTATTTGCATATTTCAAATTGTTAGATTAAATTTTGTGTTTGCTTAAATTCATTTTATTAAGTAATTTATGTAAATCTGTATAATAAAGTAGAATTTTTAAATCGAATTAAATTACACTTATTGATATTAGATTGAAAGGTAAATGACTGGTCCTAAATGTTGTGTTGCGTACTTTTCTATGACCAAATTAAAATATCAATCGTGTATAAAATCTGTCTATTCCATGATTATTTTACTTTCATTATTTTCTTCAACGGAAACAAATACATTTTTGTGGAGATACTGACAGACACACACCCACACAATATAATAGGAAATAAAAGGAGAATAATGAGTCATTATGTGTGATTGTGGTGAGTAAAAGTCAGAACGTGAGAGCTGTTAGTGTATAAACGTCAATCTAGGTAGGATCGACGGCAACAGTTGCGCAAACACCGTCACAAACTACGTATACTGTTAAACATATGTATGCAGAAAATAGGGTTTACTACTGGAAAATGAGCAAACCATTCACTTTAAAATCAACCATCGACGTTAATATATTGTTTTAACACTTGGGCCGCAATATATCTCCCGAAAGGTCAATTTGCTTAATAATATCTTTTTCTTAATAGGTTTTCAAAATGTTTGACTTTTTCCGTGCTGATTTACTGGGATAGTTTACGTTCCTGCTGGCGCTGGAAGTAACGATTCAGGTTGATAAATTAATTCATTTATCACCCATTCGACAGACGAATTAACAGATACATATTTCATTGGCTTTGGTTGTACTAATGCATGAAATTGGAAGTGAGTAGTCCGCAAACAATCCTTCGCTTACTTTGTTAACGTTTTTGGCCATCGTATTGAGCTAAGGAAAAGAAATTAGATCTGCGTAAATTGTTTTAGTGTTTTCATCCATGAACGTTTATACTCTTGCCGTTTTCTCGATTCAAATCTCATTTTTTTGAGGTTTCCTGCATCAAATATGAATAAGCTGAACGAAAGGCCAGTTGCAAATTGATAAATGAATCAAATTGGCACGGAAAAGAAATTTAAACGACTTTTCGCTCGTTTGACAGTGGATGTATTTCTAAACCCGTTCAAGCCGATATCTACATATCTAGACCAAACGCCATATTTATGACAGCCACAATGATAGGTTAATTCGGACTGAAGGGGTGTGCTGCTTTTGATGCGTTATACATCTGATTTATCAGCGCTGACTCGGAAAACATATATTAGCAAGAAGTTTAACAAATGTACACTATGTATGACTGCACATAATGTTTCAGAGTCGTTGTATCTGAATTTGATAACGATGTCCACTGACTTTTTCATGTTTTTTTTTATTTGTTATCGTTCCTTGTTTTCTTATACACATAGTCATATCATATATCATATATTGTGATGAGGACCACAAACCACAAGTGCGTCTTTTGTTGTTTTATTTGTCTACTGTTGTCTTGCTAGTCTTTGATAAAGGTGTCTATTGCTTCTTTGCTAATATTGTTTATTGCTGTTTTTTGCTAGCATTGTCGACTGCTTTTTTGCTAGCAATGTCCAAAGGTGTCCTTCCTATAGTTTCTGGTTCCAAGATTCATCTCCAAATAATACTCCAAATAGCGAAAAAAGATGAATGTAATTATGGCGCTTGTATATAAAACCAACGCGTCTGATCCAGAACAATATACGAACAGTATGAAATAACATAAACCATCACGGAAACAAAACAACACAATGTCAACACACAAACATTGATATTAAGGCAGAAGATATACGAAAAGACAACATCAGGATCTGAGCAGAAACCAAAACAAAAGCAAAATATCTAACTAATCATCCCCTCACACTCGAACCCCCCAGCCGCCCCCCCCCCCCCCAACAATGGGAGAAATCACTTGCGTCATAAAATGTCACTAAAAATTAATTATGGTTTTCTGCGCTTTTTTATACATAATTACGATATAGCTGACTGTATGTTTCATAAAATATATGCGGGAATTTTTATTTCAGGAACAGTTATCCTCACGAATAATGGAAAATAATAACTAAATAACTAATGTAAACAATACAAAGTCGCCAAAATTAAGAGCGTTTCAGTAACATCCCAGCTGTAATGTTAGAACATCGTAAATACGTGTTAGGTAGTCAAAAAAGATATCAGATTACACTTACATTTCGGTGTGGTTTGAATAAGACGATTGCACATTATTGATACTTCTGCTTTCTTCGTTTGGTCATTATTCATAAATAAAACGACGCCTTTATCACTTTTGTTAACAGAAAAATTGTAGCTCAGGTTTTTTTTTAAAAATAATGTAAAAAATAGGGAACATTTAAGAAATGCTTACGATTCATTTTTTATATGAGTTTTATTGACATCCGTCAACGTAACAACCAATATCAAAAGAGGAAGCTTGATTCTCCTAGAAATAAAGAAATGGAGAAAAGGCTTGACATTTAACGACAAATATCAAAAGAGGAAGCTTGGTTTTCTTAGAAAATAAAAGAAATGGAGAGGATGCTTGTTATTTAAAGACCAATATCGAACGAATTGATTCAAACTTTCTTTGTGTCTTCCCCTACAATCAATTTCTAACAGAAACGATATTTGTATGCCTCCACCTAATGGTGATGATTTTCGTTCTTCTTAAAGGGATGTTTGAATATTAACTCGATAATAATAATTTGTTGAAAATGCGTTAATGTTATGTAACTTTCCCTAGAACAAACCGTTACGATTTGACACACGGTCGTATCTAAATCACAACCAACGTACCACTAATCAGACTAACAACAACCAGGGCTATGTAATCAAAACATCAAAGAGGAGGAAAGAAACGGAACGAGTCAGTGTTATGTAAGTGTCCAATCCTAGGATGTGGAAAAAGAAACGGAACGCTACCGTCTTATGTAAAGTGTCCTATACCGGAACGGGACAACATCAGTGCCCATGTCGGCCATTATTATAATCACATCCAGCGATATCTTGGTTATAATGGCGCAATTTCACATGGCGATACGCACTTTATTCTGGCTAATACACTTAATTTCTTCGTTTCATGATCCAGTATAGGTATCAATGGTCACACGTAAACACAGACCGCCTCGTTTGTGCTAGTTTCCATGATTCTATCTCACTATCAGTTGAAAGACCAATGCATCTTTTATCTCAAGAACGTTACACGAAGTTGTCTAGTAAACCAGATGGTTACACTTGGAGCTAGCCTCAGCATTTCGATATGGCAATTAAAGGAATATGCCTAGCCCTACAACTATGAACGCATGTACTGTAATCCTAATGTAGTTTTAAGTACTTTGTCTTTACAACACTACTTTCAAGTGCAGGAGAGAAACACACAGTTTTAAGTCAAATTTCTCTTTGGGTGCAAAAACACATCGCAGCCCTTCCCTTTGAGTTAGTCTAAAAGACTATCGCGTTATGCAATAACATAGAAGGATGTATCGGTTTGGCCACTTCTCCAAATGACTGTATAACGGTCATACCATCCTAAGTAAGAAAGGGACGATATATTCGTGATGATCATGATGATGAGTATTCGAGTAGTGACAAACATCAAAACACACGTAATGTACGTGCAATAATGATGCTTGATTTATAGGATGTAAGACATAATATCAGAGGTTGGGTATTCAACTATTCTTTTCTTATAACTTTCGAAATGAGCTGCTGTTTTGGAACTCGTTAATTTGTAGTTTCAGAAGGTGTGTTTATCGAGTTTTAAGAAGTGTTCGCAAAAATTCACATGGCAATGTTTAACGCTATTGAAGTGTTTCATGTTTTACGAATATGGTTTCACTTCAAAATGAATCATGTTTGTTCGAAGCTCATAATTTCACTTTCTTTTTTTTTGTTACACGTAACATAAACTCAATGAAATATGCTATAACTGAGAAACGAAGATTTATTTTCTGAGGTAGAAAATCATTTCCATTGATAACGAATACAAAGAACAAACAACTTTTTAACAGCAATATCACGACCAATTAACGGACACGTTTTAAGTTTTCTTTTAAATTCATGTAATTCATGTAATTGCCTTTATCTACCATGCTATAAACTGCTATAACGTTGGTAATCTTATATTTTGTGTGACTCTCATTTAAACATGCAGTGAATATTTCTTAAATATCAATTCGCAAATGTGCAACATGATATTGTTACGTCTTTTTATTATATGAGAACATTTAAAGCGAATTTAACGATAAGTCCGCGTGTTTATAAAAACACAGCAAACACTGCATAGTTACAAAGCTGTGTACCATCACGTAATACACTTTCCTGCCAACGTTGATCTCAAGCGGTGGTCTCGAAATATCTGATTTCCTGAAACAGAGTCAGTCGACCAAGTATATAGCATATATTATGACTTGATAGAAGATTAAAGAGGGAAGAAACAACGTTTGTGGCTACAAGACAAATCTTATAACGAGTACATTTTCATCCCTTTTCTATATAGGAAGAAGGAAAGGAAATTTTTTATGTTATTTACAAAGACTTGTGTGAAATGTCACCACAAATCTTCCTGGAAGTCTTCGTATATACATAATCACATGCATCGTTTCATATTTCTTCTTGCCTTTCTGCACTTGCTCAAACCTTCTCCCTGACCACAGCAAATTTACATTATTGACAGACATTCAGTGCAATTCCTTGATTTTTCCCGATATGAGGATGATATGGAAACCATTTATAAGTAAGCAGGGTTGGGCATGATCCCTGTAAAATGATGGCATCGATTCATGTGTAAGTCGTCAGTCGCCCAAGCGAAGGATGAAGTCGCCCTGGGGGTAATTACCCTAAGCCGTTCTCAAGAGTTTTAACTAAGAACTTAAGAAGTACACGATATTAGTCGGTTCCCCTACCGGAACATACCCTCAAATGCAATATTACGACATAATGCGATTATAACCTAAGGAGGAAAGCAAAAAAAAAAACTATACAAAATTTTGTTACACCGACTACAAATTGCCTCAAAACTTAGCAGAACATAATTTTAAATGGACGTCTTTGTATTTGCCAAGTGCTAATATTAAAAACATTACAATTGTTCATCGTAATATGTTGATTGATGACAATCGTTATCAAACATGAAACTGTGCAATTTTGTGCAACATAACCGATTATGAAAACCGCATGCAATAGGTTTTGTTATGTCTATATAAGTATGATGGAGATATTTACATCTATATCGTGACACAACTCGTTTGTTTTTGGTTACACTATTTACTGTGAGCCAAACTTTATTATTTTACGTGCTTAGTAGGTTTGGAGTTTTACATAAAATTACAGATCGTACATCTGTTGCAATTAGAAAAAAAAATATTACAAAAATTAAACATTTGAACCTCATTACTCAGCAATTGAGAACAATGCACGGATTCATTTGTTTTTCTTCTTATCATTTTAAAATAGTATCTCAATATCAAATTTTGGAAACACAACATTGACACCTAGAAATAAGGAACGGTACTAATGCTTTGTTCTTACCGCATTAATCAAAATAATAGTTTTCTTATTTTAGGAATTAAACCGAAATAATTCAACCAGCAAATACTGCCTTTATTGAATTCAATAAGATGATATGAAATATTGAATTATATTACATAAAGATACATGTACCTTAAACCTCATATATTAATCTAAATATATTACATTTTTTTATTAACAATATTAATATTCCTGGGAACAATCAATATAATTATGCTTGAATATTTTGTGTCAAACAAATTGCTCTCAATATATCTACTTCTTTTAAAGCGTTATAATAAAAGGGCTGTTGGGGTAAGACACATGTATAAGTGGCAATTGATTTCTTAGTATGTAACATGTGAAAGGAAGGAGTGGTTTCAACTCCATCCGGACGTGCTGATTGGTATTAGATAGTGTTCAGTTGGATAAGGGAACACGTTAAGGTAATGCACATATTTATCACATAAGTCCTGTGCCATACAGTGGATCGATCTTGTTAATTTTGTCATATGTAACATGACGTCACATGTGGTTCAGTTATGATGTAACAGTAAGGACTACAGACGTGACGTCCTAGGCTCCTAGGCGGTTTAATTGAAAACGGCAATATTTTCCGAATATTCTCATACACCCGAGCATTTTTCTTTATATGACGAAAAAACACCTATTTCAAATTAATTCAATATCAGAACATTTTATGAAGCTCGGTTGAAAAGAAAAATATATTTTGATCTGACTGAAGCGCCATTGATTTGAATGTATTAATGTTTGACATGAAATAATGTTTTGTTTACTAACTTAATCCTAAAATGCGATATAGTGATTCAGCACATAGTCTGGTCACGTTTCCCACTGCACTTGCTCATACAAGTTCCTGTACACATCTTAACTAATCAGGTTAACCTGTTGGACACATCAAAATATTGATATGAATATGATGGCTGAAGTATTTATGTTTTTATTTGTAAAATATTTTTTACTCGAAAAAAGAGTGCAGTGTGATGAATTTCACTTGTTTTGTGGTAAGATGTGCCATATTAAGTAACAGATATCTATATTTAAAATCTAAACACATTGTTTAGATACACAAATTAACAAAAACATCTTCCAAAATAAAATAAATAGAAATAGAAATAAAAAATATTAATGAAGCATTTTAATGATACCAACATGGATCTTGAATAGATAATATCTTTTCTGATGATTTTATTTATTTTTTGTTCCTTTCATTCAAATACTTTTTTCTTCCGCTCATTTACGTCTGTATGTGTCGAATTAATACCAGTATATCTCAACTAATTTTGTGAAAATGTTATAGAATATTAAAAATAACACGCTGTCACCTTAAGTTCTTACATATGTATCCGTGACAAATAAATGTATATTTTTTTCCAAATTATAAACTCTTTTCAATTGTAGAAGAATTACACTATTTTAATCTGTCAGTCCTAAGGGTTAAATCACACTATGACTTTGTTTAAAGCAACTAAAAAAATAAATAAAAAAATAAATTAATTAATCAATAAAATTAACAAATTATTAAACTAGAAAACTAACTGTGTTTTATTCTCAATAACAAGTTTTACATTGTAGCATACAATTCATCAATAAAACCGAGACGTTGGTATTCATCCGGGCCATAATAAAGTTACTTGTTCTCTGTTAAGACATTTCCACGTGAATATACATGTATATCAGAATACATTGCATTTGTTGTTATTAATATTATATGTGAAACATTTGCTAGTCTCGCGTATCTGTTACACATGACAAACTTGTGAAGCATCATAAATCATGAGGGAGATGCATGGCATGATATACACGTGTAATAGCAGTTACAAATAGATAGGAGGTGGCCAATTGAAGAAATATATAGCACGTCACTTCTTCAAATTTCATTTTTTTTTTATTTACAGGTGAAAAACTAAAACATTTGTAAGATATTCAACGGTATGTCGACAACTTTTACGCTGTTCGGAATTTAGACATAACACTTCAACACTTGAGTAGTTGTCTATCTCAATTTTGAGCACACAAACGTCCAACGCTATACCGAAGAACTGCTTGTGTTTAAAGGTTTTGTGAACGTTTTCATCAATATTTCCCGTTAGATACTACACTTAAGATATTTTTTACTTCTATATACAATCCCAAACTAAAAGGAACGTAAGAGTACTCATATTTGAAGAGAGCAATGTATTAGCAATAAAGTTATTACATTTAAAAGCAACATAATTTCGTTATTAATAATTCAATATGATTCGTTTTATAACCGCACATTATTTATAAACGAATGTATTGCAATTTATGAATAATTAACAATTATCTTTTAAAGTCACAGATACATATAAAAATATCTGCACTAGGGGAGGTAATTATGAACACTGTAAGGGGAGGTAATTATGAACACTGTAAGGATGAGTCTCGTTATGCGTTTTGTTCTTTTCTTCCAAGGTTCGACAACTTTACTGACACAAAATCCCGTGTATCTAATGTCGAGAGAGTTTTTAATGACACTCGATCAAACGAATACTGACTTTAACAATATTTTTTTTTATTGTGTAATGACTTCTTATGTTTTGAATACTGTGATTTTATCATAGCGTTAAACAGCGATGGACTGTGGCGTTGCTTCGACTGTCGATTTTAAAATTAAAGTGATTGTATTAAAATGTAGATAGTCAGCTAAATGTTTACTAAAATAAAATAAAAATAAAAATATTAGTATTAATGCTCTGATACAAAATAAAAAGCAACTATTTTTATACATCTTATGCTACATTGATTTAAATAACCTCCACGTTGGGTCTTTTTCATAGTAAGACGAGTTATCATAAAGGATTATTTATCCAACTGGGTTAATTTCAGCTGATAACCTATTTCATGTGATATGTTTATTTAAGAATTATCAAATAAGTTAAATTGACTTTCCATTCTAGTCCTACTACGATATATATATAAACTATTACATACTATTTTGCCAATTTCCCCCACTTTGTTCAATTGATCAGTTGATTAAAAAGCGAGCTAAATAATGATAATAATAAATAACAATAAAAAGAACCCAGATAAAATAATAATAATAGCACAGAGATAAAAATTGGCCGCCTCCGAAAACAAACCTGGTCTTTTCTCTATTTTCCATCTGTACGCCGTCCTCATATGAACTTAGTTTTTTTGTTAAAGTTAAAATTTTACCAAATCATATGATCTCTATGTGTTATCATAATACCCTCTATGAGAACACGTAAGATTATCTCCTCTTACTAATTCAAAATTTCGTTGGTGTCTTCATAGAAACATCTGGTAAGGTCATTGTCAAACTTATGTGAACGGGCGGAATGTCATGATATCGTGTTGATGTCATGACACACCAGTGAAATGACACTTTGGAATTGCCCTTGATCGTCTTCATATAACCTTATCTTTGTGAGGACCCAAAACCATAACAACCTATCAACTCGGGGAACACAATCTAAGCCGAGTAGATATACTGTAAAACGTATATAAAATCTTTAACTATAAAGAAGCCTAATCATTAAATGAACTATAAGAAAGACAAAGCAAAAATACGTATTTTTTGTATATATTTACAGTTATAGAATATACTACTTACAAAAGCCTTATTTTACCGTGACCAGAATTACACAATAAATAAACAAATTAAGATTTTGAATTTCCTTGTTCGAGAATATCTTATTTAAGTAAATTAAATGACTGTTTTAATTTTTTCAGACAAGGAAACGGAATATATTTATTGAAAATGAAAAGACGACCTTGCCCATTTCCGTGTTTGGTTACTTAATGTAGTGATCGGACATTTACCAGCTTAGTTCACCTACCTTGTCACCCAGAATTTCGAAACTGAATAAGGGGAGGAAACTCTATGAAATGAAACTTAAAAAGAAATCATTTTTCTTCTCAAATCTCAGAGAGCATAATTGCCTTTGTGTTTCATGTGATGTAACTATGCAGAAGCACCGATGTAGTTTAGTCAACGTTTTAACATGTCAAACTGTTCTAACAATTCTATATAGTTGGTTAAAGTTGTAAACGAGACAGAATATACCATTGACATATTTCCGACAATGTTATATTATGTAATCATATGTTACTGAATGTTATTTTTAACGTATGTTTAATTCTATCATTATGTGCTCGAAATGTTTCCTCAGTGATCCATTCATCAAACAGTTATTAATCCGTGTTTGGCGATTCAACCAATTGTTACTTTACTACATCGTACTTGTATCTGAACCAATTTGTGTTAGTATAGATAATCCAATTATTGTTCTTTTGAGAAAATATGATTAAACAAGCAAACAACAAATGATTCAAATAAGTGTGAACTGCCTGTCTCTTAACCCAGTTATATATATATAGCCAAAATATCATTCTATTAAAAAATCTGAACTATTATTTCCTGTCTCCATAAACAAAATGTAGTTTATCAAAAACATAAAACTACAAACACAGAAAATTAGCAACACTGTTATTTTTATTTATGTTTTGTTATTACTTGTACTTAGTTATGGCTTTAGGTAAATATCATTATCTATTAGAAAATAAAGTCATCGCGAAAGCCAAAATATCAATGTAATACAAGTTGAAATAAATGAAAATTGTGAAAACTTGTACAAATTGCAAATGGAATCACTTGAACTATAAAGAAATATTTTTAGTGGAAACTCGAAATAGATATACACCTTATTTTCCCATTTCCCCTATTAATTTGAGAAGGTTCGATCATAATTTGTTTTTTAATTTTATGAATAAGAAGCGAACAGTGGGGCACTGAATATTTGATATCCCCCGAATTCCCCAAAATGTTTTTGCAATGAGAATGCAAATTAGTTTTCTAACTTCACAAACTTTCTTCAAGTAAAACATTTCATTGACTGACAACTGTTCAATATGTTAAAAAAAGTACTTACGCGTTACTGGCTTTTCATCACAAGAAAGCCACATGGCACTGCCAGCCACTCGTAGTAATTGAAGGTTTTGCAAAACAAAATGTACGATTACTATTAAAAATAAGTTATCAAAATTATTCTATATTGAATATTTGAATAGATCAGGATAACTTCTTTAGATGTTGAACCCCCAGGATTTGGCTTGTTCTCTCGGATTCCTTTGTTGTTTTATTATGCCTACTTTTATGTTTTAACGATTTATTATATTTTGTGTGTTACATTATTGCTTATACAAATTTAACAGGTGATGATATCAACATCAATGTTGAATTTATTGATGAGAGCTTTATATCTGTAATAATCACAATAGTTTGTGAATGTTTTTCATATTTCAAGCATATATGAAATATTAGTAATTTCCGTTGCTAATGTAGTGGTTATTTAGAGGAGTTATTATCTATAAAGTGACATTGACTTAAGTAAGTTTATGACATAGTACTTGAACTAATGACACTAACGTTAGAGGATAGAGAAACTAAAATGTGTACGTCTTTAGACCCCAAATGGGAACTTATAGATACAATATGCAAATCAAATTAAAGTCATTCTAACAAAACCTTTTGTATATTCGTTTGAACGTGGAACTTTAAAAAAATCTGCTTAACTAATGTGTTCTCACTATTATTTACATGTTTTGCATTTATGATTATCGAAATTCGATTGAGAAAAGCAACCATTTTGCAAAATCTCAAAAAAGAAAAGACGCTCTCCCCCCCCCCCCCCCCCCCCCCCAACAAACATGTTGAAAAAGTTAAATTTGAAAAAATAAATGACCCCGTTTAGCCCGTATGACCCATGCTATTGGTAAATCTACACATCGTTACTGTAAATGCGTTTGACGACAAGATACATGTACATTGTCTATCACTCAAAATCATGATATCAAAATGTGATATATTAAACATCATTCCATCATTTGTTAATGTGCTCATTACATGTAATACACGTAAGGTGTAATCACAGGAGAAGGATGATTTTACAACTGACAGATGCTACATTATATAAGCAAATACGGGAGTTATATCCCCTGGATCGAGCAGCTCTGATAAAGTTGTTATTCTCAAGTTGACCGAGACGTTATGGAAGGAAGATAAACAAATTATATATTCCGGCTTGGGTTTAGGGTAATTCATGTTTGTTATCAAACACAGGCAAATGACTTATCAGATCAATTTAACCTAAAAAAACCTGACCTAAATAGGGCTTATATGCACATGAAAAATAAAATCATATGAAATTCATGTCAATTTCATTACCATTTCAGTTCAGAGTCGGTTTTGAGAATCACAATAAAACACTTCATGATTTGTATTTTCGAGAGATAACTGATTAATGACGTTGTAACCTCTTTGAATAATACACATTTTGAGCCTGTTATGACCAGTACATCAACGAAAGAAAAGAAATGATAATCCGAACTTATTCCAACGTATGCATGTACATAGCCTCTTAAAACCAGGTTGCGCCTTTTCCACATACCTGGTGTAAAGCATAATGAGTTTTTATACTTAAAGGAAATAAATATCGACTTTATTTTTTGTCCAGCTGCACGTATGTTCACAACAAGTGATCGAATTTTGATCAACTATCATCACTACACGAAATATGATTCGCAGCGAATTAAGATAAGAATTCATATGATCCTGACTAAGAAAACAAAGCCATGACCACTGCAAAGAGCAAACAAACACTGACATATGAACTATAGAGTACATTGTAATATCAAAGTAAGACATGTGATGATAGATACTTGTTCTTTTGTCTCAGAAGCTGCCGAGATATATTGTTTCATCGGAGTGTGAATTTAAAAAGCAATATCATAACAGCCAAACAAAGGTATACAAACAGATAACTCTTAACAGGTTATCTGCGATCTAAACTGTGTGTGAGCCGAAGTGATAAAGTTTCAAAACAAGGTAGCTAAATGGTTAACAGAATATCGAAGCTGTCCCGACATATGACGTACTCTGTGTGTTTTCATACGATGATTTGCATGGATTGAGCGATACGTGTGTCCCATACAAAACATGCATGTTGGAAACGTGTTTATCAAATAAATGCACTCAGGGACCTTGATTACTATGACGTCACGCTCAGATTACACAATTACAGCATGTCTTCAACATCTGCAACGTGGTTTGACTGACTATGACATTGTTGCAACCGTCAACACCTAATGAACAGCATTAACATGATTGCACTATTCACTGGAAGTCCATTCTTTAAATTTGAAATATACCTATGGTATATTGTACCTTTTCTGCTATTTTCCAAATATTGCCTTAGTTTGTATGTAATTATAAAAAATGTGTTATATTACATGTTGCGCTTGCATTGTCTATGCAATGTTTTACCAAAGTTTCGGATAAGAGATGACAAAAAAAATCAATCATTATTTAAGTGAGCATTTTTGGGAATACAACCCTCAATGTAAATCCAAATTCTACACCATCGGTTAAGATATATATATCCCATATACTTACAATATATCACATCATATTCTGAACAATTTAACCTACTGACCACATGTATCATGTCAATATTTCGTTTTTTTAAATGATAATTACAACATACATCGAGTTCTGTTCTATAACGGTATTTTTCAAGGTTTATAATGTCATGTTGTCGATGTTTGTTTTTTACAGTTTTGCTAAGTTTAATGCTATTGGAGAAGGAGAAGGCCATGTACATATTATCAGCTTACGTTTTACCGATTATAACTAAGTAACGCCTACCGTTTTAACTTTTTATTATTAATACTACTACCTTGTGATGTATGTATTTAATTGATATCAGTTAAACGTGTGATATCTTGTGATAATTCCCCTTTTTCATTTGACAATCATATATGTTTTAACTACA
This sequence comes from Mizuhopecten yessoensis, assembly GCF_002113885.1. Lineage (NCBI taxonomy): Eukaryota > Metazoa > Mollusca > Bivalvia > Pectinida > Pectinidae > Mizuhopecten > Mizuhopecten yessoensis. Next base: position 557,342 of record NW_018405113.1, read on the forward strand.
TGTTTTGTTTATATATAAGTATAAACATGAATTCCAGCAATCAGGGAGATGACACTGCAGTAGGTTACTTTGTTTTCTCTACTACAGGTAGATTTTGAATCACTGTTCTGTATGTCTTGCTTTCCAAACGATTGCTCTCAGATGATATGCATAAGTATACACATTTCTGAAAAGATTTGTTATCTTGGTTTGAAAATGTCATCAAATTGATACGCTAATAAAACTATACTTAAGCTAAACAATTGAGTCCTTGGCGTGTTTTTGGTGCTGACAATTCTTTGAATATATACAGGCCTTATTAGTAGTAACGATAGTTTGGTCCAATATTGGCACTGGATCCGAACGAATAAACGTGCGTTGGAAACGTATTATATAAGCTAAGAAGTAATCACTACAGTGTAGACAATGGGATTCGTCAACACTTACATATCACAATGTATAACAAAGATAAACATTCACTTTGAAACAATACGGCAACATCAAATACATAGAAAAACAATTACTTTTGAAATATACTGCTGTGGACGACAACGCCGGTACAAATTTCTGAAGATTTTGATTCATTAACTTAAACCCTGATAATATTTCATACTTACCACCATCATACTATCCAATTACTGTCACATGATCCCACATTTGCTATCTTTGACCTCTGTTTATTACCTGGTCAGGTGGGGGTGACCTCGTCCGCCATTTTGACGTGCAGATAAAACCCCGTCTCTTGCAGTTATTTCCATGCCGTGTTTACACGAACAACTACAGTTACTGATTTTCGTGGGGATATACGATTAAAGCAGCATATTTCAAAAGTACGGCTTTTTGTTTATGTATTTTAAGTTGTTGTATTGTTTCATAACGACTGTTTATCTTTGTTAAAAGGTGTAATATGTGAGTGTTCATGTTTCTGTCTTGAAGAAGGGTCGGGTTGCCCTTAAAATTTGACACTTTCTTTGCACTATCGTTATTACTTCTTTGCCTATATGTATATATACCCATGCCAGTCCCCGTATCTACGACAAAACAATCGTTTGACCACACGCAAGCTTAAAACCACCCACAGCATACCGCTACTGGAAGATATTGTTATAACACTTTATTAGAGGTTTTATTATACTAATTGTTTCCGTTTGTGATATCTATAAGAAGTTCTTTATAACCATCCTTTCAGCGTAACCAGACATTGATGCAATATAATTTATATAATGTCTCCTTCTAACGTATTGTAATAACAGTTTTTTGCCGTCTTTTTATAGTAAATATTGGTAGTTATGTACCTCTTTCTTGTGTTGGACGCTACCATTGCGCCAATCGTTAAAACAAATCTAAACGGCACATTAACTACACAGAGAAAGAACCAATATGTAACATTGGAATTGAAATGGGTTCTCATAAAACAAAGTAGCCGTCCTACCGCTAGTTTGTATAGCAACCTTGACTTGCCGTGAATATTTTTTTATGACTTGATAGCCTTTCTGTTTATTCTAACAGCGGAGATGATGCTATTTACTTAATGTTGTATGCAGTGCTTCAAAACTAAACGATTACCCTAGTCCATGATGTGTATTGACGTTAAGAAGGCATTGTTGGTTTCTTGAGGGCACCTATAACCGGCAGTCCTTACTTCTGATATAAGCTCAAAGTACCACAGAAAACCAAACGGCCGTGGTATTATGGTTTTGCTGGGTCTAAGTACCGAGAGAAAGTGAAGACATGTTATGATTTCCGTTTGATTTACGACTGGACAAAGTAGAAGTGTTCTTCAGGTTTGTTTTTAAGTGTCTGTCGGCGCCCTTTCTATGTTGTACCGCATTTCGTTACCTTAGATCCCTGTAATGAGTACACACAGGGCATTTTGCAGTTTTACGAGCACTTTATCAATATAGAGTTGTATTAAAACGAGTGGAATGGTTTATTGTTCCATTAGTTACAAACATCCAAAGCGATCTTTGCATTAGTCAATAACAAAGTCCATATTAGAAAATACTAAACATATGCATTGATGCAGAGTGCAATGCCGAGACACTTACTACTACGTACTAATCAGTTAGTGTAACGTCGGTGAGGTTGTGTGTTCACAACTTGTCCACTTCAGTTGTATGTATACTAGTGGCTGTTTTACATGGATTAACATAAGAATTATGTATCTAACGTAACGAGTTTTTATATCTATTACAACATGTCATTACATGTATACTTAGTGTCATCTATTATATGCTTTATCATGATACTACCTTCGCGTTTGTGACACATATGCACTCTTAGAAAAAAATGTCAACGTCCGAAAAATAGAAGTAAAAAACACGTGCATGATTGTCAATATTGGTGACGAAATGGCCATGGTGGTCTAAAATGAAATATGCAATGTTTAACTATTAACTTACAGGATGTTCCTATCCATAATTTTCAGGATTCATCGGAGTATAAATTTACAAAAAATGTCTTATATCCGTAGTACTTTCTATTACAATTATGGATTAAGTGATCGATGTTGAATGTATTGATGAATTTAAGCCACATGACCATATATATGGTGATATTTGCTATATTAGCACTGACAAAGTGCTTGATCCCTTGATTAGAAGATTGTAAATACTTGTGTAAAATACTAGAAATCAACATTATATTTTATAAATTAAACACATTATGCTACTTACCTTTAGTTACTAATGTGCTGCCTGGCTTTTGTATCTTGTTGTACTTGCCGTAGATTTCCTCCTTTGATATATGTTTGTTACTTATAAACTAGCCTTTTTGTAAAGTACTGCTTCGTTATTTGTGTTTTAATGTGTGTCGAAAGAAACGCACTACTCGAAAAACTCTGCCAATGTTTGCTGTTTGATATATGTGATGTCCAATACCAATTATTGTATCATTGTATATTGCTAGAAATTCGCGGTGTTTTACTTGTATTAAAATCACTACGTTTGACTCTGATGTACGTGATTTCTCCGTTGCATTTGGCACACATTTCATGGGAATTAAGAGAATTTTTTTTGATGGTGGTGTGATCAGGATTTCTTTTATATTTACAGTTAAACGTATAATATGTAGCTTTATAATAGTACGTATACACTATTCGATATCTAGTGTATTTAGGCCTCAGAAATAGAGTGATTTAACTATAGGACAAATTAACTTCACTGTTATCTACTTCAGTTTTAGTATTACCCTTTGTTTGTACAAGTTCAGTGGTCTAACGCTAATTATATCACTTATACATGATACTGGGGCTATATTTAAGTCAGCTTATTATCAACAATCTACAAACATTTCCCCTTGGATTCAATTTATTTCGATAAAAAGAGCTTAATGCAAATGTGAGAAATGATAAAATTATGAAAAACAGTCAGTTTTACACATGCCATTCTATATATGGAATCCGTAGTATAGGTTTTATGTATGTTAACAAGAAATGTGCATTTCTTCCCAAGGTCTTTAAATATATGTTCAAGTTCAAGTTCAATTTGCGTATTTAAGTGTCACATATCACAATTACATTTATGTTCATTAATACATATAAAATACTTGTACAAAATATAAATCAATTCCATTGTTACATATAAAATACTTGCAGTTGGCTGTTTCCTAGAACTTAAAATAGTTTGTTTAACATAAAAAAAACCACCCACTTGTAATGGGGATCAATATCGACATTAGATTATTGTGAGACTACCCTTCTTATTATTATTAACATGTAGGTTGCAGTGACTCAAAGTGCACTACCTTAGGGTTGGGGAGAGCCCTACCAGCGAAGACAGGTCGCTCTGCGCCACTGCAATCATACGATGTAACTTTAAAAATATTTTTTTTTTAATTTTTTTTTTATTTATCAGTTTAAAAAAAAGGAATAACAGGTTAAAAGTAATTGAGAAATCGATTGGCTCCAAGCGGTTGGGGAGAGCTCTACCGGCGAGGGCTTCTCGAGGTCCCTTCTTAAGGTTACATTTAATAGTTTAAAACACGGTTAAAAGGGCAAAATTTTAGTATTGATCAATAATTAACAAATAAAATAATATTGTAGCCTAGTTTGAAGTTAAATATGTTTTATCACTTTTAGCACCTTGATATCTCTCTTTCCTTAAACAGCTATTTTGAAAATTAGAGGCCTTCCAGCTACCATACGGTTCGATCAGTAAGTCAATGAAAATGTTTTTGAATCGTAATTACAATAGTTATGTTGTAATAACGACATGCACATGGTGCGACTTTTCGTTAAGTGCAATGAAAACAGAACATTACACGAAATGGTATGCTACAACTGTTTTTCGGAAATTTTACCGTTATAAATAAATTTCGTCAAACATAGATAAAAAATGAAGCAATAAAAGATATAATTTATTGAGGACAAATACATGTTTAGACATGTGCTAATCTTCCACATGGTCTTCAAAAAAATGAAAGAACCAAGGGACATTATATCGAGTTTTGAAGTTTTTTCGTACAATGCGACACAATTGTTTTAACACTGAGAGTGCAGATGAACGGTATATTTGAGTGAATGGATACTATGTAAACTAAATACATTTTTGAGACAAATACATAGATATTTGACTAAAGTATAACTTTTCATATCAAATACAAAATACATAAACACAAATAAAATCATTCTACAAAATAATAATGAGAGACTGCTTTAACAAGTATATCACAAACTTCTTAATACTCATAAATATTCTTTTTCAATAAGTATTGTATTTGTGTTTAATATACATGTATTTTAATCTGCAAATGTCTTTCATGTAGTTCATGTGTATTTTTCTGTGATATCTGTAAATATATTGATGCAGGGCCATATTGTAAGTTAGACATGTCTCAATATGTATCCCTGGATAAATAAAAGATATTATTATTAAATAAGTGCTTACTAACGTGTGTTATGCACGTGCATTGCTTGCTTTAGTTCCCTTATGAAGAGACAATGAACTATCCTTCGTACAATAGCTCTCAAGGCTTTGGCAATTGACCATAATTGTTATATATATATATATGGGAATTAATAACAAATTTAGCATTTTGAAAACACTCGTTATATCGTGATATCCTAGTATAAGGGACAATGTCTCCCATCCTTCATGCAATGATTGTTACACATAATAATTATCAACACAAATTCTCCTTATTCCCGTTTCCGAACGTAATGAAGCTACTCAACAATCAACCGGAGTCGTCAAACCTGTATCTCCCGCGGCGGCGCTATTGAATGCGTAACGTCCAATCCAAATGGAAAATTCTGTAGCTCGTAGTTGAAACGTGAATTGATCGTCTATTAATATTGCTGCATCACAACTACATTTGTAACAGTAATCCACACCATGGAGGTATATAAGTTACAGCACTACTCTCAAAGAGGAGTCCACCTTTGTATTTTACGTTTTCTAGCCCTAAAGCGCTTTAAGCAAAATATTCTTACCAGACGATACCTAGGCATTTAAGACAATTTATAATGTTTGATTTGTCATTGTTAATTGACATGTAATTAGGGCTGCATCAGATTTGTTAAGCACTCAGTTATATGCGTAAGACTTCCTCAGACTTCACTTGTAGTGCAACAACGTCCCTGTAATGAAAAGCAGAAAGTTGTCTTCCCCGATAGCTACTCATGTATGAAATTAAGTAACTTAAGTCACCAAGTTATCCTTAAAAAGTTAATTACAAGGAGCAACATGTTGAAGTCCAGTTTAACTCCACATGAAAAAGTCGTTTTGCTTTTTATCTATTCCGGTTATAAAATAAAGTATCGCATTTATTCAGGGTATCAGATCATCCATCGATTTCGGGGAATTTTGGATTAGATTGTGTAAAGGTCCATTATCAGCTACATGAACAATGTCATTGTCTGCTGAAGTAACCGACTTGTTATTTATATTAATGATGCAAACATTCGGTAAAGGTTAACTAACTTTTGTTTTACACTGACAACACACCATTTTAATTCAATAGGAGTTGTAACTTATAAATTACAAGTGATAGAAACCCGCGAAGACGCAACCGTCGTATTGTATAGTTGGTAGTGAGCTGGCCTCGTTACCACAAGGTCGTAGTTTTGGATTCCGAAGACGGTGTGGTATGGTTATATCACTAAGATTTACTCTTGTTGCTATACATCACCTGTCTAGAATGTAGCATAATATAATCAGGGTTGAGTATTAAGGTTCCTGTGGTGTATCATCAAGTGATAGGCGCTACACATAGGTCGTTGGTTATACCATATAACCATAACCATATAAACCACAATACACACATACTTACAAAAATACACCCTCACACTTATCGAGGACCTCAATGGAATCACAAGGAACAATGTGTTTCTCTTAGACTGCTTATACACTCTTACCATTGTACTCACCCTCGAAATTCCAGGGGCTATACGCTCACTCACGTTCACTCCACCCCCGGATTATGTTATGACAAAACCGAAGGTACAATTTAAGCAAAGCGAAGCCCCTGACATTTTGAGGTGGAATTTTACTTAACGTACATGTTTATATTTCTAAACGTTTTCTTCAGGTTGGTAAGTATGGATTATGAGACATTATTTTTACACAACCAATAACATTTTCTAGTACGATATGTACACTGTCACCTTCATCAGACAAATTACCAGTGAAGTGTATGCACACAAAGGTGTAAAATGTGTACGAGTTGTCCATAAAATCGATGTCGATTTCGGCTACGCTGGAAACGTATGTACAAAAGTTGTTATATATGTACCGAAATGACTCAATTCAGCTACGCTTTGTTGACACTTTGTCATAGATGTGCGAGAGTCTCTGAGCCCCCTCGTCTCGGTTTAGAACTGGCCCACTGCGGCGTATCCAGATGGATTCTTTTATCTGCCACTTGAACAGATTGCTCTCTCTGTTTTAAACTCTGTACGTGTTTGTAATTTTAAATGATAAGCCGTTTTTGAATTGTTTACTTGAAATTAGATATTCAAGTTTTATTTTATAAATCATATTGGTAAATAACTTCTACACATTCTGTATTTAACGTTAAAGATTTCATGGTGTATGTTAACACACGATAAATAAATCATGCTTGTACAATATAAAATAGTAGTTTTTAGGCAAACAGGAACGATTGATATGCACCATATACAATACATAAGTTTTTTTTCTTATCAGTTATATCAACTGAAACTGTATGCTATACGTATATAAGTTGCTTTTTATAAATTATATTAGCTGAATTTGTACCATAAACAGCATATTATTGTTCAATTTAAGTAATGATATCAAGTTAATGTTATATGTAGATGTACATGTATATAACTAGAGGGAAATATGTATTTCTTTTGTGCTTCCACCTCAATTTTCGAATATTGTGTATCAAACAAGCGTATTAAGGTATTTAGTTGGAGAGATTTTGACGCGGTTTTTGGCACCGCCGTGACGAGTTGTGGGGAAAGCAACGTGTCTATATTCTTTGTGTGTCAAACATGACAGGCGGTTTATTTTTGGAGAATCGAGGTGTATTTCTGGCCCGGTATTACTATAAGATATTAGTGTCAACTATACGATGCATCATATCATTCTACAACTTGGCAGATTCCTATTCATAACGGAACGAGTACAATGTAGCAGCTTTGTCGAGAAGGATACTGGCAGGTGCCCTGTGACCTGAACCACAGGCTTTCGTAAGCTTTATGAATCACGATGTTGAATGGTTCAGACAGCCGACGTAAAGTTCACTCTAAAACAACGAATGATATTAACGGTTTTCTAGTAACAGACGATGTTCTATATAAAACGACTAAAAAGACGTTTTAGCGGGTTGTTTATATCAATTAGCCTCGGTCAGCCCATGACTCAAGCACAAACCCCAGTAGCCGCGGCTTTTGAAGATGTTATTAGTGTTTGTAAACAAGAGAAGAGCGGAATGCTACACCGCAGTATAGACCTAGTTTGTCCAGATGTGCCAGTGTGCAAGTTTTATGTACTCGAAAACCGGGTGTTAAACCATGCGCGTGAATGGCGCGTGGATGGCTTTCACATTCCTGGTATGACCTCCTGCCTGGCTTTGGAGAGTTAATTGATCGCACTGTATTGGAATTGTTTAAACTATAATGTCAAAGATGATAGGCATTCCGAGGCCAGCTGCCTTCAGGGAACTTCTCTCTCTGGGGCCGTGTATTATATATAGTTATAGCGGGCTAAACAGCCGCTGCAGTATTGAACGTGCATAGCAGAGTACACGTGTGTGCATGCATGGTACGCCAGATTGGGAGAGATTTGGCTCAAGAATTTGACGAAGTTCAAGCCAAAACTTAAAACTGATCTGGTTCCGTGATACAGAATGGTGGTTACCAATGATCTCTACGGAGAGGAAGAAAGGGATATTCTGATTTTATAGAATGACTTCGGGTTATTAGCTAAAAAGGGGAACATTTCCTTGATTTTACTTCCAGGTTCATGTAAGTGCGCAATCGATAAGGAAGTTTGTTTTACAAAGATGGGACAAAAAGTGGGGAAGAAAGGTGTGGATAAAGGCCTGGAGCATTACAAGGAGCAGCGGTTTGAGGAAGCTGCTTTTGAGTTCCACAACGTTTTAAAAAAGACACAAAAAACGGAAAAATCTCCGGACAAATTTGTTATATATGGATATTTATGTACAATTTATTACGATACTGGAAAATATCGCGACATTTTACGATACGCAGACCATCAGATTGACATAGCCAATAGTTTGAAAGATTCTTGCATGAAAGCAGAGGCATTCTTTAACCTTGCTCGTGGAAATGAGCGACTGTCGCTCTTTGACAAAGCTGTTTTATTTTGCAAGGAAAGTATAACGGTCAACTCCAAACGTTCCAAAATTCTTGGCTACTCTCATTTATGTCTAGGAAATGCTTATTTCGGATTGAGTGATTTTTGTAATTGCTGTAAGAACGTTGATCTCAGTTTGGCATTCGCACGACAGACCAAGGACAAACGTCTTGACATATTGGCCAACGTCAGTTTTGGTATTCTGTTCACGAATCTCAGGGACTATGACACCGCTCTCTACTACTTCGAGCGTGCCCTGGACACTTTACACGGTCAGAATGACACGGACAATTTGGACCAATATCAGCGCCTCCTGGAGGTGTGTCTCGCTGTCCCTTACTTCCGCAAGGGGAGACTAAACGACGCTATGGAATCTTGTGAGGTAGGCCATCATCGATCATAAAATAAAACGTAAGGTGTGTGTTATTTGTACAGTATTGTTAACTGTTTATATAACGTATCTATAAATACAATTAAGTGGCGATTAAAATTAAACTTTCTAAAAGTTATCAGTGTAAACTTGAAAAGTGATGGATTGTAATAAGAGGTTTCTAATACCAACTGCTGCGAAAACATGCTTTTAATCAGCTTACGGTTCTGTTGCATTACGTCAAATCAAAATTCCTCGACGTGTTATAGATATGAATATCTACGCCAGCTTTGCATAAAAAACGCTACATGACAGTGATATGTCCAATATTTCGATATTTATCCACGTATTCCTCTAAGAAAAAACGTACTTCTGAAAAATATACAATTATACAGTGAGTGTTCATGTAAGTAATTAAAAAAAAAATCAAAAAAAAAAAAAAAATCAATAATAATAAACTAAATGATATCCCACATCTGTAGTACGTTACATCTTTATAAGTCTAGCCAGCAGTAAGTTTGTCTGATTACCGTATACGTATTTCTGGATTTATGTCATAGTGTGTACGTAAATATAAACGCTGCTGTGCAACCATATCATTTATCCCTACAGCGAATACTATACAGACATACCGACCGTTTAACAATCCCCAAGATAAACTCTCACATAACCCTCGGGTTATCTGTCCAGCTCACGGCATTTACCGTTTTTACAGGATGCGAATATCTCTCTGAGGTAGAGATAGAGTCTCCAGCGTTATAAGTGGTCGTTTCACACCAATAAATCTTCCCCGTTAAAAGAATGGTCAGTTAGATGATAGAAACCTTGTTAAGTTTCGCAAAATTGGGGAAATGTCAATACTTTGTCATTCTTCTTACGAAGATATGACAGAAGAAAGACATTGATATGTGAATACGAAAATAACGTTTGGTTGTTTGAGATATTTATACCTGTACCTGAGATCTCTATAACAAGGAGACATCATTAACGACTCATTACGCACGTGTTTTCTATCAATGATACGCATGTCCCATGTTTACACAACTTTTTTCGATAATCATCGGCTTGTACATTTGCTATTGTTCAGAACCCAACACAATTATTTTCAGTCACGTAGTTGCGTATTCGTTTCGTAAATACAATTTTATGACAATGAAACCTGTTTACACCGAACTATTCCGGAATCGTTTGTTTTCGTTCGGAATAGGCAGGATTCCATATCGCATAGATATATACTTAGTAAGGAACCGGATGAATATATGCTTTTGGATCCCTATTATTGTGCATAACACACAGGGACTTGACACATTCCTATGACCCAGAATGAAAAATATTACCCCATGGTCCGACCCCCAGACCACTTATTGGAGTATCGGATCTACTTACGAGTTGGGTGTTTTCAATGTTCGCCTTACATAATTCAGGATTATTCAGTGGTAGATTTTGACAGGGTCTACATTGTATACAGACAGTAATCACTGTGCTTATTCTCCGTACTTCTGTTGTATACGTCCACGCTAAAAACACATCTAGAATATGAAACTGTAAACAAATAGAAAACTGGGTTTACAAATGAATGTTTTAAGGCTGTGTGTAGAGGGGAGAGTGTGATATATGCGATCTAAGTGAGGGAACTCCCTGCTGTTACTGGTAATCAATGCCTGCTTTCTTATCAACAACATCTCACATTTACTCGGAGAATTTCACCAATGTTTATTTGACCTACATTCAAAATTTGAAATACATGTAGGGCACACAACACTGTTTGACACAGAAGCTGTCATTCTCTCAGGAGGAAAAAACATTTGTAATTAGATTGGTCAAGTAGGAGTTACTTACGGACAGAAGTGGTCGTTTAATTATTCCAAAAACTCATATGTCTGCTATCTGAGTATATAGAGTGATTTTTTTCCATAATTATAAATAAAAGACGATGACGTCCGTTTGCAGAGTATCTTAACAAAATACTTTGTTTTTCTTGAATATTTTCAAATTTCAATATTCCACTCACTTGTTGCCTTAAAAGGTTTCCCAGAAGAAGTTTAATTTTTTACCCAAGAATTGTTTTTATTGACATAAACTTCAAATTCGCACTGTTTCAGGTTTTGAGAATTGAGAACGTTGTTAGGGATTAAAGTAGAGTGTTAAAGATACAGAATGTTGGTGCGTGTTTTATTCGTTCTCTCGTTCAATAACAAACCAGCGAAAATAAAACGGGGAAGAAAACATCTTTTTTTTTTACAGTAGATATATAGATCCTAATGATTGATTTACAGTATTGTCATTGTCGTAGTTTAATAAAGATATGCAATCTTGCGCTGTCTTGATTTCACGAATTGAATTGGTCTGCTTTAACCGAACGTTCCGCTGCATGAAACTCGCATATTCCAATGTCACTGTGAAAATCGCTAAAATTTTCATGCAACGTTCTAGCAAAATTCAGTCGTTGGTAGTTTATAATCTACACACTAGTTAGCTGTTTCGACTTAAGGCACTGATTAGTTAATGTAGTTATTACGACCTAACGCACTTGTAAGCTAGTTTAGTTTAATGAACCGACTAAACTGGCAAATTAACTGAACTTTTACGACTGAGTATATATAATAGCTATTCGTGAAGACTTACGAAACTGGTTGGCTTGCTACTACGTCGTAAGCCATAAGTAAGCACGGTTAGTAAGGAATAAGATAGCTGACGTAAACTAAATGTACGTAGCTGTTACGCCAACGTTACGACTTAAGACAGTGGTAAGCTTTTTAGCTCAATGTAATTAAGCTGCTACGACTTTGGGACTCTGACAGTTTATTACCTGTTACGACGTGATTATCTAACTAAAATACTTCGACTGAAGGCATTGGTTAGTCAACTTATTTATTACGACCAAATAAGATACTGATTCGCTAACTCAGCCCTTTCTTTACATATGTCAAATAAGATAAAATACATTTATTCAAAAGACGCAAATGACCCTGGTCGGATTGTGACTTTTATAACTAATTGTTAAGATGCTACGTTAAATTTTGCTCAATTAAAATAACATCTCTTTGTTTTTTTGGTTTCTTCAGTTTTAGGAATTCGCCCACAGGGTTAAGTTATTTGGCTGTTAACACTAGCTATATATATACATGTATAGCTGACTCATTTTTAACCGAATTACATGGTAAGCAAGTCACATGTTATTAAACTACTCTTAACTGACCGTTTATATTTTAGTAAAAAGCTGTTAGGGTTCAAACTTGGTTTAATAACTGTTTCGTGCTCATAAATAATCAAAAACTTTCGTTTTTCTTTCTTGTTGAGATTCATGATAAATAGCGGTCATATTTTTGCAAAGACAAACGTTAGCTAAATGGATAGTTACTGCTACTCAGGAACCCTCTAAAACCTAAATTATAATACCGGGCTCGGCTGCGGATTGTAACTCCGGCCATTTCTCTGAATAACCATAATTAAGAATCCTGGACCGGAGAGCTACACGTGAAACAACAGACGAAGTATATATGAGGAGAAATTAATTTGATGAATGATGACATTATTGACAGAAATTCATTAAAATACCACTGATACCAGCATGCGAGCGATAACGAGGGGATATATATCTCAAACACTCTTTATTAATCCGTTCTGGGCATGGTATGCGGCGTCTGACGTAACCATACATTCTCAGGTGTCGGTACGGATTCGCACAAATGTGCGCGTGAGCGATGAGGGCCATTACAGGGCTAGAGGCCACGCCCGTCTACAGCCATAGGTCTTTACGCGTGAAATTACACGTAATGCTTTTTGCTTGGGTTTGTTCTTGATGTAAAAAAATACCCACTTGAGATTATCATCTTTAGTGAAAGCTTAAGAAGAAAGTACAGCGGTTAAAGTACACGTATAAGCGAAACTACAGATGTCAAGCAATGAGGAAAGGGTCATTCATCATTATATGGAATCGAAATATTTTTGAAATGTTGGCCAAAACATGGGACAATGTTGTACTGTATAGCGGTTATATTTCGTATATTTCGCGGGGGTTTTAATTTCGCTATGTTCGCGCTTTGACTAATATCCGCGAATTCTAAACACCAGCGAAATTATCGAAAATGTTAACCACTTTTACAGACCTTATCACAGCATGTTGAACATACTTATAACCCAACGCTGTTATGCAAGCTTAAATGAACTCAAATCATATTATCACCGGACAACTGGGCAGTCCATGTAAAAACAACACTTACATTTAAGTGACCACAACATATTTATGTGTACACAACTCATGGGATTCGGGTGCGAAGCGAAATTTAACCCTCACGAATATGTATTGAATAAAACCGCGAAATATTGACCCCGCGAATTTAAAGCGCTATACAGTATTCACATCCATAACATATATAAAGTTGTCTTTTTATATTTTTTTATCTAAAAAATTAATAGCACATTGGTACAATGGAAAACGAGAGAGTAATTTAGCAGTAGCATATACATGTACCACATTTGCATAAGGTGTTACATGTCTGACCCAGTAGTGCCTCCATTCTAATCGAACTGCATCTCATGACTGATACGGAAGTCGGAGTAAGCAGCACTTTCTGGATAGCGTACATCTTACCCTTGACATCATTAAAATCAAAATTAGCATATAATTAGACTTGTCATATGAAATGTACGTTTCACGAACGAGCAGTAATGTAAATGTACTCTGCAACGTACTGTTGAAATCTGAACAGTTCCTTTGTGGAAGCAGATATACGCGCCCGAACACAAAATGCCAGCGGTACGTGGTAATAGGGCCCAGCGGTATGACTCGGCGCTAAGAATAGGTTACCATAATTAGAAACACCTCTTAAATAATTGAGATAAGTACACTTCACACGAGTGAAAATCTTTAATTAACAAAAGATACAAATATCCATATTATCTCTGGTAACTTTGGTATCCGTTCGTTCTTGGGTATGGATTACTATAATATAAACCATGAACGGTACAGCATATCTCAAAAATGTTCCATTGTTAATTAGCGCGCTTACAGTTGCTTAAAACACAATCAGCATTGTATGCGTCACTAACGAAATTTCAAAAATAAGGGTTGTTACCATATATTATCTTTGTTTCTTATATTTTCAGCTATAAAAGTGTTAAGGTTATATATAGGTGAATGGCTGTATACCCGGTTTTTAAGTTAAGAGTTTGTATTTCTGAATGTTTCAAATGAATATTGTGCGTGAATTTCTTCAGAACCCTTGATCATTTTAACATTGACGTTAATTTGAAGAATTAACATATCAAAGATATAGCAAAAGAGGATAATTAAATTCAAAATATTTCTTTTGATTTTGAAACCATCGCGAATCAATCAACCAGGAATAACAAAGTTATAGCAATATGTTTCCTCGGTGATGAGCTTGGGATGGACACCAGATTGCATTTACTTAAAAACACGGTAACAACTCATTTGCTAAAGACCTAAAAGTGAAGGTATCTATGGAAACACTGATGTGATATATATTGATTTTTAGATATAATTGTCCTACATCCTCATTGGTTAAATCATAATCACATGGCAGTCGGTAGTTTGTGATATTAACTTAGTGTTACTATTTTTAGAAACATCAGGTTAGTATTCACTTTATGACGTCACTTCAATTGTTTCATACGTTCCGTTTTGTTTAATGATAAAAGCATAATATTTGCATTTCTAATATACATTGTAACTATAAGGACGTTTATATCGGTGAATACATGTTTTATGTACATGCAAAGTCGTATTAACTTTGATTTCGCCTCGGACGATATCGCTTCCTCAGGTCCATATAACAACATATCAATCAAAAGAAAAGTTCATTGATAATTGTTACATACATGATGAATGTTACCATAGTTCTATAGCCGAATCGACAAATGGAAACAATAAAATGTTCCGAACAAACGTTTGTTGTTTTGCTTACCATTGTTGCTCGGTTAGATGTTTTTGTGAAGAAAATTATATCAATTTAGGGACAATGCAGGATATAAACTGTGTAAAAAATGCAGCATTAAACATATACGTGGTCATCTAACGTATCAGCTTGAACTTGTTTAAAGACTAATGAGGAAAAAATGAAATAAAACAGACGTTTTATATTATAAACAAAAATTGTAAAAATCCGACATGATAAAAGTTCTGGAAATACTTCATCATATTTATAATAAAGGTCGACGATGACGATAAAGAAGTAAACGCCTGTTTGTGTTTGAGTTCCAACTATGACACGTTCACGCCCTCGCGCCAGGCATTCTTTAAGTAACACCATAACACACAGATATGTGGCACGTGACACGTTGTCTGATGTTGTATAATATTTCTATATATAAATATCACGCCCTTAATACAAATCTAAATTGTTACCACGTGGATGGATCTCTGATGTCACGTTGTGGTATAAGAAAGTGGCCTTTATTAAAAAAAAAAAGTAAAATTAATGAAAAGAAATAAATTTGTTTTCGTATGTATGTATGCACGATTGTGTAAGAGATATGCCTGGATTTTGTCCCATGCTGATTATAACTACATTACAAACTACATGTATAAGGTGTTATGTGTGTACCAATGTATTACGTTTTCTGCAAACGTCAGCACACAGAGCCAGTTACCCTACGTGTATCATAATAATGTCCGGAGGAGGTCTAACCAAAGAACACTTAACAAGTATGATAGAAATTATTGTATTCGCGTCTTATATGTTTTATGTACATCTTAATAGCAGTCTTGAACATTTATTTATTAATGACGAGAGCTGTATCAATTTTACATTCGAATATTTCTGCTTCGTTCTCAAACACACTGAACTGATATTTCAGTAAGTAATCCTTCGTATCATACACTAATTTTCCCGTGTTGTGATAAGACCATGCTGATAGTTTAATACAACAGTGTTTATCTATTCTGTCCCTATATATGTGGTGATATATACATTGATATCCTATTTTACACTTTTTATATGTGATGAAACCATTTTCGTTAAATCTCTTCCATTTAGGAGGAATGTGGTGACAATGTTGATGATGCTGATTGTGGCTTTATTAAATAAAGAAATAATTGTACAAATTATTTGACTTAGTACAATGGAAGTCGACTGCGAATTTAAATAATTAACATTTTTCTATTATCAGGTGGCATTTGATATAGCTAGAGTAAGCCACCCTAAGTTGCTATTCGCTTTAGAAGGCATATAAACAAGTCATAAAATAAGTAATTCAATGAAAATTTCGTATGAGTTGCCTTATCAGACGTTAAACGATCGTCCTAACCCGCCTGGCTAAATATCAAGGGGGCGCGTTATGTACTCTGTGTTTTGGTGGGACCGTGCTTCCAACGCCCCCCCCCCCCCCCCCCCCCNCACATTACTGTTAAAGTACAGACACTGAAACACCCACTCTAGACCATTATGTGCTCAACTTTGTTAATGGAGTTTTCTGGACAGGAGAGAAAAGACTCCGCTGAAAATCTATGCTACGATGATATCGGGAATAGAACGTCGGCTGTCTCTGTGGAAGGTTGGAATTGTTGACTATTTGGCCCTAACCTGTCAATAAATAATTCATCAATAGGTGTTTATGATAATTGTAAGCACTAACATGAAGTCCTGATTTAAAAAACAAAGACCCCTGGTCCCCAAACAGTTTCTCTACATATAATACGTAGCGGTTGTTTCATGAATGAAAATATCACATTAAGTAATTAACAATGAAAAAAGCCCACAAACAGGAGGGTTATAGTGGTATTTAATGAGTTTTGATTGGCTATTTTTTAAAATAATAACCAATCAAAACTCGCATAAATTTTATACCGCAATTGTGTTAGATAAGTATGCGAATATAACCTGTAAGCTTCTACGAATAGATAAGCTGTATATGTAAAAATAATCTCAAGGATATAAGATGTGATTCATAGTCAATCAGCACGAATAGAATATTGTTGTTCTCATATAATCCATAAATATATGTTTTGACGTCATTCATCTAAGTGTTTGAAAGCGAGGTGTGTGGAATAATTAAAAACCTCCAATGCTTTTCCCTTTGATTAACGTTTTATAGTTAAATCAGATGGATTTGGGTAACAGATTAAGCTTCAGAGAACCCGTTCTTAAATGATAAGTAAAGATATTATGTAACGTTAAAAAGCATCGTGAGAAATATTTGATTGTGTGTTACATAATTTGATTGACGTTGTATCTGTACATAATAACGCTTCCCTGATTGTTGTATCTGTACTGCACCTTTTACCCCGAGTGTTTTATCACATAGGATGCTCTGAAGATGGCCATGCAATGTAAGGATCGTCCAGTCCAGGCAAAGTGTCTATTTACATTCGCTGAGATTCACAGAACGCGGAAGGATACGGAGGTAAAAAAAACAGTAATCATCACAGGCGGAGTAATCTAAACAATTTATATTTAAAGTAGTCACGAACATGAAGGTGAGGTCAACTGGGGTAATCTTAAGCTATTTAAACACGTAGTTTGTTTATAACCGTACATATACTTCAAATTTAAACAATTCTATTTATATCCAGCACATCCACGGAGCCACTTTACGTAAAATAAATAGACCTTAATAGATTTAGCCAAGAGAAATAACTTGCATATAGCACGTCCATAGCCTGTGTGTTCAGCATCGAAGTATCCTCAGTATCAACATCCTATACAAACTATACTGGGCGGGAGACGGCTTATCAGAATCTTAATGAAAGAAGGGTTTTATGATCCAGGCTATCATTAATTGCGCCAGGGACCGGTTTGGATATTAAAAAGCCAATATAACGTGTGAAACAAAACGGTGAGAAAATTATTCTATCTAGAAAGGGAGGTTGTTACTTTTGATGTCTTTTAAGAATAACAAACTGCAAAACTATCACATATACTATCCTCCTTCTTCCAATTTACAAGGAATGTTTAGTAATTACTTCTGGAATCTCGAACCTGCCCCTAGATTGGTCATCTAACGCTTCATTTCCTCCATCGTTTGGTAAAAAGAAATACCATTTATATGATATGGAGGAACTGCTATAAAACAAACTTAAACGAATTCGGCCAAAAGCATTCTTAGCCAAAATCATAGTTAAGTGGAAATATAACAAAAGTGTTTTTGAGCCTAATAGCAAACAACGTATTTACAGTTCACTGGGGTCACCATTTGTTTAAGCTTCCAGGGAAATCAATAACTCGTCGGTCATCTCAGTACAAGGTTTGAAAATATTTTCATGATTTTGTCCCCTTGACACATTGTAAATATAAGAGGCTTTTTATTGAAAATACAAATTGTTGAACCTCATTACGGTCATTGAAGACTTTAAAAACGGAGTGTTCAAAATGTTATTTAACGGTCCTTTTTATTAAAATATTAGAGTAATCGGAAGATTTGAACTTGTTTCAGAGTACAGTGAAATAAACTTGCCAAATATACTTCGAATATCATGTGTCAATTAAATGAACAAAGTTCTTGATAAGAAACCATCTACATGTATGTTTCTGTTTTTCCCCAGCGAGCCAATCCCCGGTACGAGTCGGCTTACTCCATCTACACTGAGATTGGTGACAGGTACGGTCAGATGGAGTCCTTGAGAGGGATGGCCAAGTCGACCACCTTATCAGGAGATACTCAGCAGGTCAGTATCATGTTTATCAGGTCGGCCATGTTAACGTCAAACAAGGTCAAGGACACAAATTACATCATTATTACAATCTGCAAATCTGGTCCTTAAAACTAAAAGTCCTTAAAAACTGAAAGTCCTTAAAAACTAAACGTCCTTAAAAACTAAAAGTCCTTAAAAACTGAAAGTGGCTATTTATACACGTACTTGCTTTTCGAAACGCAGTTGTTCTGAATAACCGTAATGTTGGCATGATGATCAGACAATAATTATAATGTATACTGTTATAGTAATTCAAACCAAGTTAAAGGTAAAACAAGTTTAGTGTTTTGAAAGGACAAGGATGTGTCAAGTCTGAGTATATAGGGTCAAGGTCACAAGAATACACAATGAAAGTGTCATAAAGTTCAAGAACACGTCTCATTGAGATTTCTAGACTCATATGAATACTTATGGGAAAGATAACAAAAGTCATGTTCATGATAGTTTAATGTATCAAACGTATACTAATAGGGTAACATTTTCATGTTAGTGTCATATTGAGGTGTAAATAGTTATGGTCAAGGTCATATGAAAAATAATGAAAGTGACTGGGTGGCTTGGCACATCATATATTATGAAATATTAGCTTCGTGAAGTCGATAACACGCACATATACAATGTAAACCAGTGCCATGTTTGAGGTATTCAAAAGAAAACAAATTGAATCCCAATTATTTATGTTTTGTGAAAGCAGGAAAGTCGTCGACGGATGCAATCGTAACCTTCTATACACACTCAGTCTTTTTATAAACCAGGTAGGCACCGAATACGTCATTGGCCTGGCACAGCTGGTGACGTTTCACTGTCAATTAAACATGCAATAATAAAAGAGCTACATTAACGGTGACGTTAACAATCCATTTTACGTGGTAAGGATATTTCTGGCAACAGTTTAAACACGTCGTCATCTCGACAACTTTAGTGTTTTGAAAGGATAAGGATGTGTCAAGTCTGAGTATATAGGGTCAAGGTCACATGAATACACAATGAAAAAGTGTCATAAAGTTCAAGAACACGTCTCATTGAGATTTCTAGACTCATTATGAAACTTATGCGAAAGAGAACGAAAGTCATGTTCAGGATAGTGTAATGCATGTATCAAACGTATACTAATAGGGTTACAATTTTCATTTTCATGTCATATCGAGGTGTAAATAGTTATGGTCAAGGTCATATGAAAATTAATGAAAGTGACGGACAAGTCTAACTGTATCCAGGATGGATTGACACATAATAGATTATGAAATAGTAGCTTAGTGAGGTCGATAACACGCACATAGACAATGTAAACCAGTGCCACGTTTGAGGTATTCAAAAGAAAACAAATTGAATCCCAATTATGTAGTCTTTTGTGAAAGCAGGAAAGTCGTCGACGGATGTAATCGTAACCTTCTATACACACTCAGTCTTTTTATAAACCAGGTAGGCACCGAATACGTCATTGGCCTGGCACAGCTGATGACATTTCACTGTCAATTAAATATGCAATAATAAAAGAGCTACATTAACGGTGACGTTAACAATCAATTTTACGTGGTAAGGATATTTCTGGCAACAGTTTAAACATGTCGTCATCTCAACAGTGTTAACGCAAGTGTTTCATTGCCATACATCGATGACAAGGCAAAGTAATCTACCTCTTCCTGACTCCATATCTTATCAGATCCCCATTGACGTATACGTATGGTACAGTTACATTAGTGCAATGTTAGTGTAACCTCATTTGAAGCAAGCCTTATTAGCTTAGTGGTAGTGAAAAATGAAATCTGAATTACTGATATTTTCAAAATTATTAAAATCTGAACTAACCTATGAAAATGTTAATGTTCAAATTGATCATCATCTTAATAAACAGCACAAAAACATAAGAAAAATATCGGTAAAACTCACTTTAAAAAGACTGACTTAATAACCATTTAAACGATTAAGCTTGTTTATTACGTTCGTTCCGGAACTTGGCGTCTAACTCCTGTACCATGGTCAACAGGTGCGCGTCATATCATCAGTTTGTATTGATTGATTGTAGTTACGTCGATGGCATTTGAATGTTAATAAAATGAATTGAGTTTTATCTGACCAGGCTTTGGAACTGTACCAGCGAGCCTTAGACCTATCAGAATCTATTGGGAACAAGGTAAGAACACTAAGCACCGGAGATTAGTACTAATTGAAAATCAATTTAACAGGTGACCTCAGGTATAGAAATATTATTCACACTTTCTCCTCTACTACGATAACGTAGCTGTGAATGTTGGTATTTAGATTTCTCTAAGATTGACTTATATTTCATCTGGCATTCACATTTACCTGACATTATCCACAGATTAAATAATGTTTCATCTCATTTGTCAAACGGTATCCTAAATTCAATGTGTTGATTGTGATTAGTTGATACGCAAATATCAAAACTTTTCTGAAAACCACACTGATCAGATGTGGATTAAATATATTTCTACCCATACTCCTACACAGTAACTTTCTACTAATGCAACATAAATACGTTTGGGTGTTCACAGGTTAAACATATGTTATCAGTGTGAACTCATTTTATGCTTAACACGAACAATGAATTTATTTGAAACGAATTCTTTTACCATAACGTAATAACGAGGAGTCTGTCTACATCATGTATATATATTCCTTTTAGGGGCGTACCTATGAAGGTTCTCCGTCAAAATTGGTAGTCAAACAAAACGAAACTTAAAAAATGAAAAAATAGACAAAAAGAATAGATACGATGAGGCATTGTTAAAAATGTCTCATGGATCATAAGCCGAGACACTTTTCCTTCAATACTCAATCATGTGAAGTAACTTAAGAATACGAAATTCGGACACTCCTTGGAAATTTCTTAGTCTACCTCTTGCCCTCAACAAGAATCCTAATAATTGTTATAGTGTACACAACACAACATCATATTTCAAACTATGTCACAGCTACGTCTGCTTTAGGTTCGGGGAGGTTACAAAAGATTTGTCGGCTGTATCCCTTGGGTGATCGTAAGAGTCGATAAGATGTTTTCTTCTGTGACCTTCTTTTGACTTTGAAGTAACGCTGGAGAATCTTTTCTGTTCTGTCATGATAATGTCTACACCAGTGATTCTAGGTTTTACCGTAATTATAGACGTGTTCACACTGTATCATATCTATGGTGAGTAAATCTTTTCCTGGATAAGAGTAACGACGGCACAGCGAGTGTTATATGTGATGCAGGAAGCGATCAGCCATGCGGAGCACCAGGTGTCGTCTCTAGTTCTTTTGGGGCAGTTTAAGATATTTATTTTGTGTCTTTTAAGTAACCACCATTGTACATGCGTTGAGTTCATAGTGTGTGCTTGTGTACTGATGATGTGGTGCATATGTTTTTTTATCTTCATTCCTCACGTACATCCATTTCTAAGGTTAAAAGACTGCAGGTTTTGCGAAGACGCATAACAATGAGCAAACAAATGGTTTTGACGCGGCGTAGGGTTAGATGAAGTTTTACTCTTTACAGGAACATTGAAAATGGATTGCAGCACACGTCATCTGTGCAATTTATCTCTGACATACCATCAACACTCTTTAAAGCTGTATTGGTTCATTATCCGTCTTCTTTGCGTCATAAAACCTTAATGACGAATACTTAGTTGTTCAAAATTATCACTTATGTATAATTCCAACATTTTCTTTGAAGTCAATGTCTTTAAATTGTTCAATCGCAGTGACGAACATGGTCGTTAGCTATAATATCGGCGTCAAGAGGGTATTACGGTATGTGGGTATGGTATGTGTAGATGTATGTCTCCTGTAATAGAATCCTGTTTAGTGACCAGTTATCCATGATTGTCACAGGTTAACACTAACCTACCAACCCTACACTACAACAATGCAACTTTCTCGATTATCTCCGCAGGCCAATACAGTGCCAGCTTTTGTAAACACAATTCAGGTAATCTGTTACACTGACTATATACTATTGATAAATCTTTTTCTACAGTCATTAGATTATAACGTGCTTAAGTTTTGCGAATTTGAATCAAGCGCGAAATACGCAAAAATATCCCGATTTACGGTAGTTTTGTAAAAATCTTAGAGATGTGATCTAGAATACCTTGGTTTTAAACTGTTCTAGGTTATAATGAGTACAGTCTAGGCAAATGTCAATTTGTTATATTTTGTGTTGTAGTTTGGGACCATGCAGTGTAGCGTAGCGCTAGCCGATCTCTACAACGAAGATGGCAATAGCGCTATGGGCGACACCTACAAAAGCGCCGTACGGACCCTAGCGGAACATATGGAATTATTCTGTGGTGTATGTGGCGAAACAATGGGCCAACTTCCAGAAGAGTTATATCCCTTGCCATGCGGCCATTTAATACATAACAGGTTAGTTGTTGATTTTCACATCAAACATGAATTAAATACAGCTTAATATGCATTGTCAGATACGTTCTCACATGAAAACTTGAAATGGAATAACGTCTTGAATTTAAATTATGGGAAATCATCTTTCTTAATTTCGTTTTTGTATCTGCAGGTGTGGACCCCACCTGGCTCGATACACCTGGGGAAGGAAAGGTACACGACGACCCTGTCCGTCGTGTCGCGTCAAGTCATCAGGAAATCCTATACTTGAGCTTTAGAATGGCATCTTAAAACATTTCTGGTATTGTAACAAAACTTGTTAAACACCACCCACATACAAATACTGGAACTATTAACTCTTCAGCTTTGTAACCTAATCGGAAATTTATTAATCCTATGTATTAAGGATTTCTGTCCCACTGTCTATGGCCACTATTGGGGCCACGGTGGCCAAGTGATTAAGGCGTCTGACATTCTGCTATATGTATCACTAATCCTCCACCACTAGGTCGCAGGTTCGAGACCTACACTTGCACGTGGGCAGTCGCCAGGTACTGGCCGTAGGCAAGTGGGTTTTCTCACGGAACTCCGTCTTTCCTCCATCACCAAAACCTACCACGTCCTTAAATGGCCAAAGCTATTAACAGGACGTAAAACACAAACAAAACATACTGCAGACAGAACGCTGGGGAATTTCAGTGTGAGTTTTCGTATAAGCAGCAACCTTCCCTTACAACTGTTTTGGATATATCTGGTGTATTTGGGCCAGGGTACTGCCTTTGATTACGTACCTATATTGGTTATTATAACAAATCTGAGGTGAGGTTCAGGTTTGAATCCTGGCCTGGTACCACACATTTTTACACCCAGAATACTGTTGCTGATTGTGTTTTGTTTAATTCAACTTTCAAATATAAAAGTCTAGCAAGATAAGTTTTCTTTTTTTAAATGTTTTATCAAAGCTATAGTTGTGAAGAAAAAGTTCCCAGGTTTGGGCAGGGGTACGGGGATCCTAAATGAATAACTATTGATAACTATAACTTATCGTTAATGTGTGTATGTAGAAGAATAGCTTGCTATAAGTAAATGGATTGTTTACAAACAGACTGACGACTAACTTAATCAATAAAGACAGTATTAGAAATATGTATTGTGAGGTAGCAAGAAACCTTACCAAAGAGCTCGTTTTAACTATCATGGTGGAACTAATACTCAGAATGTTAGCACTTTACTCATATAATACTATTCAGACGGTACAACGTCTCTTAGCATCTTGTGACGCTATTAGCATATCATAATTAAGAAAGATATTGATAGAAACATAAGCAGTTTTGATTACAGTATGCTATCAGTTGTACGAGGATATATATATATATGTGGAGAGGTGATGTATGTGTGTATAAGTGTATTGTTATCATTGTTTATATCAAACACATGTGAGTACGTATATGTAGATAGAGGTACTAATAATGGGACCACCAAACATTAACAAGTGTGTATACAAATATTCCTTCAGGGCAAAGGGGTGGGGCCAAATACAGGATAAAGAGGTAAAACTTCAAAATTCTTCTTCTGCTGTACCAATGGAGGGATTTTAACCAACTTTGTCCCATAGCATTTTTAGTCACCCCTTTGAGGCAGAGGGGCAGGGCCCAATAGGAGAAATAAAGGTAAATCTTTAACATCCTTCTCCTTCTGTACTAGTAGAGAGATTAAAACAAATTTGTCCTAAGGCAGCTTTGGGAAAAGGGGTTTCAATTTTGTTTGAATGTATTAGGAATGGGTAATCTGTTTATGGAAAAGAATTACGTTTGTTCAATATTCTGTAAATGACCAAGACGCTACACATGTTTGAGATTATATTTATCCTATATTATTGTTAAATAAGTTTTGTTTTGTGTTAAAATTCAGTAAAAAATATATCCACAAAAAAACACCCTGATTTTCATTTTTCACCGACATTTATAACGTCATTTTAGTGTAAAATGTAAAATTACGACTGCCGTTGTAACATAATGTATGTTACATAATGACAATTTATAAAGTGATGTTATTACACTCAAATACGTGTGACTGGAGTACGTTTAGCTTATAAAATTTGAAACGTAGGCAGTGTAACTATATCACAAACTAGTGTGCGTCAAGCAAGTTATATGAAAAGATTTAATTATATGGAAAAAAAATCTTTATATATATGTGTATTTAATGTCTATTTCAACCTGAAGGACCAAAACATGTTATCACACGTGCATCCCTTTTGAATACCTTAGTCATTTTGTATGTATGGGAAGGAACAGTCAAAAATGGGAATAGTTACTTTTAAATGACAAAAACATGTAACGCTAACAAACAGACAAGTGGTTTAGTTTGTTAAAAACGTTATATATGATATAAATGTCTTCTTTTTGTGATATTTTCTTGATCATAATATCGAGATAAAGTTGTATATTAATAGTTTGCTGTCATTTCCATGAACAAGTTATATATAAACAAGAAATGTAGGGGAAAGTGAAAATAAATTAACGCAAAAAAGGTCTGAAATCAACGATATATTATAGATGAACTATGTCTAGATATTTGTTAAACATTCCATACTGAGAATCTCAGTCTTCCCATACTTGATGTTGTCCTGTGTTCCCAAGTTTTTTTTCGTGAAAACTAAATATTGTGTCTTGAATTACATAGTTTCATGTAATATTGATAAAAAAGAGATAAAATCTGATATTACAGTGTATATTTTATGTAAAATGATATAATAAAAAAACATTATTTTTAAAATGTATGTGTTGTTTTCAGTAGTATGATACAATTATCAGCATTGTTAAAATTTGGGTCATATACTCATCACATTCCGTTGACCTATCCTGTATTCGGGATCGAAGGTTGTCGATACAAATCAATACTCTGATTGATGGCATTTGCTTCATCCAGTCATAACGGAATCAACATATACATAACATTATCCAGTATATCAAGCTGTTGCAGTTAACGTTAACGCATTCATCCCTCAGGTCACATTTAAACCTTACCTAATCAAAGACTGAGCTAGTCTAGTTTAAACATGTAGGGGTGAATGAGTTAATGGAACAACAAAAGCGAGATGCATTAGCATAGACGATTGTGTGTTCTTTTCGGACAATACATGTACGTTTATAAAACAGTGATACCCATAGCTGCAACTAGTCATAACTTTAAAAATAAAAAAGTCCGATAAAGA
The DNA here is from genome assembly GCF_002113885.1 of Mizuhopecten yessoensis. Taxonomy (NCBI): domain Eukaryota; kingdom Metazoa; phylum Mollusca; class Bivalvia; order Pectinida; family Pectinidae; genus Mizuhopecten; species Mizuhopecten yessoensis. The sequence goes on from NW_018405113.1 coordinate 583,696, forward strand.
ATTTAGTGCGCAAAAATGTATTTGGGGTCTCACAACAGCTAATCGACCATATTGTAAAATAGCTGTCATCAAAATAAGAAACACCAGTTGTAGAAAGTAAAGGATTAAACTTAATATAAAACGAAAACGTTTTCTCCCTCTTTGAAAAGTACGTTAACTTCTTCATTGTATAAACTTCTGTGTTATTGTTAGGGTCTTTAAAAAAATGCAAAACAAGATATTCGAAATATACCAATGATTTAATGATTCTACACGGACAGCCCATCGTCAATCATGAAAAATAAGATATAACTATACAGAAGAATTGTTCCGCCAATGGACATGGTTGAATACAAATAAAAACAATATTCACATAATATATGACGGAGATAGCCTCTAAAGTGACGTAAACAATTTGCGAAACAAGATTACAGAAAGATGAGATTTATTGCGTTTGAGCACACTCTTTATGGCAATTGTGGCAAAAGTTTTCTATAGAACATTACAAAGACACTCAGCACCATTACGAATCGCTAATGAAGGTCTTCACTTTATTGTTTATCCTGTCCCTTCTATCCTCGTTTATACCCAGCTTAATGTCCATCACCTGTTTCCTTTGATCGGCAATCGTCATGGGATTCCTTGAGTGAGAAAGGTGGGATTTCCATTCATTCGCCGATAGAGTTGGCCGTTGTTGATTAAGAATATCCATAATACCAGCATTTTTGTTTATTGCAGTACTAGCGAAGGTAGGTAACATTTTGTCATTAGGATCCCTTGACGGTGGTTTACGCGCAGAATACATTTTGCGAGCCATTGCTTTCTTATCGAACACGTTTTGACTGTTAAATTTACCCATTTCACGTTGACGTACGCTATCTCTCCTGGCCATGGGATGCCGTTCTGCATTTAAATTTGCACGAAGCAACTTTTTAGTAATATCAGATGTATCCGTCATCCACGTGCGATTTGACCTCGAGCTTGATGCACGACTACATGACGTCATGGACTCAATGTCGTCACTATGATTACTGGTAACGTCATCAATGTCACCATCTCCTCTTAACGACGTTATAAACGTACGTGACTTGGCGGGACTACTTTGCGGACGTGTAGAAGATGACACTTCGCTTGACTTTTCACTAAGATCAGACAGATCCAAAGGTTTTACGCGTGACCGTTCTGCTGCTGATTGTGGACGTTGAAATCGTCGTCTCTTGCGACTAACAATTCTTTCGCCGTACAAAAAGCATGGTCCTCCTTCAGGTTTTTCGTATTCTTCTTCTGTCTCCGGACCTAGGCCTTCTGGACTTTGTCCACTACATGAGTTTATATAGTCCAAAGTAACCGATATAAGCCGGATGTCTTGATTTGTAACTTGAATCTGGCGCTTTTTTTCTTTATCCAGAATATTCAAACGACCGTACAATTTTGTATTTTCTATGTTGTTGATTCTGTAAGCTCTCTGAACTCTCGAAGAGTTGTAGCTTGGCTGCCCAAGAGTGGGCATGCTGAATTTAGATTTTCCCAAAAATCAATAGAAATCACTGGCACGAAGAAAACACCGATCCAGAAATGTTATCATGACAATCAGCGATCTGCAATAAAAAACAATGAAGATAATATAATATTTACAGATACAGTTTATTTTATGTAAGTAATTTAACAATAAACACAAATCTTACTGTATCAGTAATTACTAACTGGTGAATCACAAAACAGCAACAAATTCAAACAATGGATATGGGTATATTGAGAACAAAAAGACCAAGTCTTTTAAACGCAATCACAAAGAAACAATCGTATAAAGTAAATGCTTTATAATAAGATAAATGTATTATGATGTATAAAATGGTTTATAAGAAAAGCTGTGATTTAATTATTTAAGTATGAAAAAGTAAATGATTTATAATATAAAATATAATTATTGATTTAATTATATAAAGTAAGTGATTTATTAAATATAAAAGAATGGACATATATATATAAGATACAAATGGTCATGGCCGTACCACATGAAGTATGCGTAGTCATCATGATAAATAATATAAATATGTGATGTCCTTCAATCGAGCTGACATGATGGACAAACTACAAGCAGCAGCAACGTTTTAATCTCACCTGAATATAATCTCAATTTAGTTAATAACCTCATGATCTTATACATCCCAATCGATGTTTAAAACATCATATAAGATTAAATCAATACAAACGCTTATTTTTTGTTTTACTGATATGTCACTAAGCTAACATAACTCTGAAACACACGAGGTAATGTGCAGCAGGACTAAGCAAATAGCTCGGTAAGGACGAACAAACACACACAAAGTACAATACACAGTTACGTAAGGTATAGGTATTGACTCGCCATCATATTGACAAGTCTTCGTTGAATTTCAAACACTCACGGTTCTCTCTGCACAAACAGGAGCCATAGACCGGGTATAGTTATCTATCATTAATCAATTCAACCGGAAAATGCGGCTCAACAGACCAAAGAAAACCTCGATAGGAATACAGTTGATTAGGGAAGGTTTTTGTATCAAATATAAAAAAGATGAGATTTCAAACGATTGTTTTATCGATTCAAACCCATGGAAAAAATCGTTATTACTTGACACACATTTGAATGGCGTAGCAGTAGCGGACGAAGCAATATTTACCTTACTTACAAGACAACCTCGCTGATTTTAAAGGATTTATCGGAAATGTGGAAAATCGACTATATTACTTGCATCGAAAGTTATTTAAATAGTATATCAACTAGTGCTTTCTTTTATATCAATCAAATGCCTGAACACAATTCAATAGATAGACTGAACATGCCCAGGACCTGTGCCTCTGAATATGAATATTTATATTCCAGATTTGATGACAACATTTTCGACAGGGATATAGGAGTTTTATGATAAATGGATCAGTTTAGACATCATAAAACTTGACAAGAATATGATGATACAATTCCCTTGCCTCACCGTCATTCTCTGTTGGATTTAAATGGATCGAACCCCTCTGTTACCTGATGAATGTCTACTTTAAAACCCCCATTAAAGACTACACGAGCACATTGATATCCGTGATGGATAGGATATCATACCTGGGATAAAGATTACAGGCTACATTAGCTCGCATAGATAGACACAGATAAAACCACCGTTGTTAATCTCTTTTTCACCGTGAACACGTGTACTGAAGACTACATTCACACAAACGATACACTTTACCTTACAGCTGCGAATTCGAACAGTTTCGCTTAGGAATTGATTCTGAAATCGAGTGAATTCCTCTCAACACACTTTCGTTTCTTGATGGCCGTTCGGCTCAAATTATGTCATGACTTGATGTCAAGAATAAATGTTGTCTTTCAAGTCAACGGTGTTTTAAATCATTAATCTTTTGCGGTGTTCGGTTCAAACCGCAAAAGGACTAGGTAGCGAATCAAAGTGGTACGACAAATATACATACCTGAAAGAAACGATAAATGCCTACCGCTGTTAATTGTTGTATGTCCTCGCTTATCAGTTTAAAAAATAATTAAACTCGATTATAAAAAACGATTCTTCACAATTATTTAAGCTAAAGAGTGTCATCAGATAAAAAATATCATTACCATCGGCACTGTTGTGTATTGTTTGAGTCAATTGCTACAATTTTTACAGAATAACAGATGTCCGATATTTGAGAATTGTGAAACAACTAAAACATAGATATTGGTTTAGCACGAGGGACCTATTCACTGTTTTACACCTCAGCAATATTGCTATCCAGAAATTGTAAATTAACTATATAAAAATGAAAATGGATACATCACAAAAAAATGAAAAGATGTTAAGCAAGAATATCTACTTCTATAATATAAGGGAGAAAACTCGAAGTCAAAAAATCAGGTGTGAAGTTGAATTTGAACTTGAAACATGAATATACACAGAAATGATTTAGGCAAGCAAGTTTAAATACATGACAAAGACTAATGAAACTTTTAATATGTAGTTCTTTCTTTATTCCTGATCTTTTCTCAATACAATATTCTATTCATGAAACGCCTAAAGATTACTACAATTTTTTTTTATTAAACGTAATATGTTTCAGATATTAGTTCTCAATAACGGCATGATTGGCAGGCTTTATGGGTGTTATGCATACGTCTATAACTCCTCAGTACACGGAAAAGGCGTGAATAATATAATTGGCATCTCAAAACATGTTGCTCACGATTATGTGATAAACTTTATCGTGATTGATCGTATAAGTTCATGTGGCCTATATCAATAACATTATATTGATCGAAGAAATAATTTAATAATGTAGCGGTATTGCATTGTATTATACCATATCTAACCATGCTACCAGATTACGAAAGTAACATAGCAACCAGTGATAAATGATGCTAAGTAAACGGAAAAGACATTTTGATAACATTTTGAAATATTTGCTTTTCTAACAGGTACAAAATCAAGACAACTATTTAACTCAGTTTCAATCTACTAACAAGCATAGCTTTGTCCAGGTAGATGAATTACACATGTCAGCTATATGTGAAGGATATTGATCAATACGTTTGAATTTCATATTGACATTCACAAAAAATTACAAGCGAAATTGAACAAACATCAGATATCTTTTTGTAGCAAAGATGAGGAAACACGTCTAAAACAGAAAATCGACATCTTAACAAAGATAAATCAATGCTACCTGGGCGTACTAATTGACTTTACCTGCTGTATGTATTAAATACACTTAAAGCACTTAATCTCTTACCTGAGTTTGCTTTATACAATTCATATCTAGCCATCTATATGTGGTGTAATGACGTACATGTGGACTTAGCGAAATCGATGAAACTCCCTACCTATTTTATTTGTATAGTATTTATTTTGTTCTTGGTGTTGATACGTTTTAGCTAACTGCTGATTTATACTACGAAACCTCGCCTAGCATTGATTCATTAGCAAAATATCTAATTAAAACGGGTAGCGGTAATTCACTGGCTATCATCATTACGATTGAAAGCATTTTAATATAAACAAACGTAAAAAATCGAATGAATTGATTAAATTTCAGCACTCTCAAAAAAAGCACTTAAGTTCCCAATTAATCAATATATTCATGCATTCAGTTGATTTTTTTTTTACATTTAAGATTCAAATCGAAAAAGTAATAAATTCCATATTAATTGAAATGTGTAACCACTCTCCCATTGTCACTGCTACACCTAGCGTTTTAATGAGGAACTGTCGGTCCAATATAGTTATGTACATAGTAAGATTTTAATATAACAGTTTTCTATTTTTACGTGATCTCTTTAAATCTGAGGAAGATCAAAATATGGTTTAAGGCACATGTACATACGTGTTATAAACGTTCTAACATTTGTGCCCAACAGTTAAACAGTTTATAGAATACAATAATCAAGGTACTAGGTAATCAAGAAGTGTGTGTTCATTCGTTCTCTCAGTAATTAATTTGACTACTGCAACATTGGTAGCATACACATACACAAATATAGAAACAACTGATGATATTAAAAAAACTAAGACTGAAAATACATCAACAATGCACATTTACAGCAATTGCTTGATTTTACTACACGGAAGGATGAAAAGCATATAGAGAGATGTATAAATACCCAAATCCATAATGATTGGAATAAACTTCATCTTGCTTCATATTCTCCAATAGTATATAACAATAAGACCTATTATACTGTGTATAAATCTTACCTTGCATTTATAAACGTCCCAGGAATTCGATAAGATGCCGACAAAAATACAATGAACATTTATATCATTATATTGGCACCAGAATTAAGACAGCCAGTAAGCATGTAAAGATACAACACCTTCACTACACTGTGGCTTGCCCACCAGTTACCATAGTGTATACCTGTACGACTATCTCCACATACACAAACACACCTGTATATATCACCTATATATCACCTGTATCCGTATAGGTAGACGCAACCAGTCACCACACGAGCCGACTACGGCCAAGTGTCGTACTGGGTGATAAGGCAGGCATGCAGGACCATAGTGGCCAGGGGTACGAGGCGACCACTTCACATGTGTTAGGTTACTATAAACTATTAAATATGAATAACTTATCATCCACTTGTCTGAGTTTGTCCGGCTTTACCTTTGGTACACTGGGCAGTGTTTGCAAGTGCGCGAGTAAACGTAAAATGGACTTTTATCGAACACGAACTTGCTCTTGTGACATAATAAATTTCAACTTAATGTCATACAAAACGGTACTTAAATTCTAATCTCTTCTGAAAATAAATTTCTCGGTCATATATTTTCTACTGGAAGCATTTTGCATCAATAAATTGTTCAAAGAAGTGTACCGATATCCTTGTTGCTTTGTGTGATATACAGGCTATAGAGTCTCTTTCTATTCAACGCTTCACGACACTGGAGTGTAACTAAGATATGCGGAGCATTTTAGCTTACTCGGAGACAAATAATGGGGTATAAGGCATTACTTGTGCTTATACGTGGCGAATCAGCTACAAGTGTACATATAGCTTAAAAATGGGCTTTTGTCTTTAGAATAAAACCATTTTTAGGAGTGACTTATATAAATGTGATTCTATATAGTAATGAAACTCACCAATAAGCACCTATTCCGTCTTTTCTTATTGCAGAGTTATCTGCTCTTGTGAGCAGGTATTGATTGTTACGTCATTAGTTTGTGTGAGAAAATTACGTCGAAAATTACACGAGCAGATAACTCTGCAATACGAAAAGACAGAATTAATAGATTAAATTCATGAAACAACCATAAAACAAACTACATTTTAAAAAAAAATGATAAAAATGACTTCGCTTTAAAAAAAATCATAGTGATTTAACAAGCAATGCACGGAACGCCCTCACAGCCTTCACAGGTCAGAGAACCACGTGTCAGTTTATTTCGCCTCTAGAACTGATGAAAAATCGATTGGTTTTAAAGCAAGGGTTATTGAAAAAGACATTTAATTTATATGGAATGTTATCTTATGTAGATCTACTTAATATAAAAGGACGCTTTCGTTTGCCCAATAACCACACAATCACTAGATGGGGGCCAAATGTAGAAAGTGTCCTAGCTTTGGTAGTAATTTATCTTAATGTTTCCACAATTCTTAAAACTAAAAAGTGGTTCGTATACATCTTCAAAATGTTTATCAAAATGCAATACATTCAATAATAATGAGTGTTTGCTAACACCTTTTCAAAAATTGAAAATTGAAAGTTTGACTTATATGTTAACAGCTTATGATACTTAATACAATCTGGTCCACATGATAAATGACGACCATGGTCAGTGATGGTCAGTTATCACACGTCTGTGGTACTATAGAAACATACTATTGATCAAAACAGCATTGTCAGTCGTACATATATATCTATATATATCTCTACCATTGTTGCCTTTGCACACGCATGTTTATACTCACACAGTAATGAGTTTCAACAACAGCTTACTTAGCATCTTCTAAATGGAAGCTTACAGAAGCTCCACTATCGAATTTTCATTATAAAACAAAGATTTCTTTTCACGTCAACGTTACAATAAAAGCAACAAACCATTATACAGATAAGCTAAGCAGGCAATTATTTGTCAGTATTGTACGCTGTACTTGGAACAGAGAAAGTATGTTTGATATCCTTTATAACCCTTCAGCAGTGTCAACTGTAAATAGAGAAAACGACCAATACACAACGATCAACAGGCTTTACAAAGCTGGCTGCCCAAATTGGATAAATGCAAACATTCAATCGTTTACCATTTATGTTTGTCAAGAAATCTGATTTTTGTTTACCTGATCAATATCTGATTATAATGTATCTGCTTAATCAATAAAATGCATTCTTGTGTCAGTAATACAAGAATTAAATGGTTTAAAGCCGGACTGTTATTTTTTATTCATTTATTTATAATAAAGATGTGGGCTTGTTTTCTGAATGAATTCAATCTACATTAGTACAATATCTTCACAGTTCCTTTCTCCACACGTACACACTTGTTACGCTTCACACGGGTGGTCATTTAAATGTTATTCCATGGTTTCTTAACTGAATTATTTACAATTCAACAAGACCAACATCTCATACATGTTTAAAAGAAGTCCAAATGATTTTCCTTGATTGTCATTTATAGTATTCTTTGATCAATTCTTTGATCAATGAAAGAGTAACCGATATTTTGTCAGGAAAAATCGACCAAAACACGTTTGAAAACTCCAAACAATGAGATTTTTGTTGTTATCTATTTCATTCAATGTTTTGCAATATAGGATTTATGGATATGCGACAATAAACGTTTTAAAACCCGCAATAGTTGTACAACGGAGAATGGGAGAAAGAGATAATGTTTTATGACAAATACTCCTATGCCCTTACGTTATTGACAAACTGCGATATCTCCAGTACTTATCATGTCTTGTTTCATTTACACACGCAGTACAATACCTGTCCTATTTGGATTTGAACGAGTTATTCTGCGATACGTGGCCTTATTGTAATTTATGAGCAGCACGGCGAATCGTACCACACGCTGAAATACAGCCCTGATAACCTGGTTTCCTACTCATATACTGTACATCAGGTAAATCCATATCAATATCCTAGTATATAAAAGTGTGAAGTCTCTGTTTAAGTACTGTGTTAAAAGAATATATGGGAAACATTCACAAACACCCTTCTGGATAAAATTTAAAGGGATCAAAACACATTGAACTTAGGGTAGATGAATTCCTTATAATAACGATTGTTTTATCGTAAAATGCAATTTAAACTTATATGAACCTTTAATCTAAATACAATGAGTGAATCATAAATATGATTCTGTTTAATCTGTCTTAATTCTGACACATATATACACACACGTCGATAAGTAAAAGCTTTCTAAACTTCCTAATCTTCAAGGTATATAACAAATCGTACAACCAACTCTACGACTAGAGTTCAGGCACTGACTCATGATCCACGTACCACCTTATAAGGGCTTATATTGTTGTAGTTCTACAGAGGATTGTAACATGTATATCCTCACAAGTTGAAATATGCCCAAGCTGTGATTATGAAAAACGTCTCGATACTTGATCGGTAAACTGGTGTGCATTATCACGTTTGTGCACGTACGACCTAGATGTTTGTATTTATTTTTCTTGGCAGTTGTGTGCTGTTGTAGGTATGTTGTCTTTCAAAATAAGTATTTAATCGAAACAATCGAAGGTCATTACCATCCAGTAAAAGGTATGTAAGAGTGGGAAAGTGCCCAAAGTCTGATTATTAAAATACTTCAGTGTCGTTAACCGGGTATGTCCTCAATTTAGCTAATACATCTTTACAAATCATAACAAAAGTAAGGGAAATATTGGCAATCAGTTAAGAGAACAATATCCGGTTAATAATTTCATGTTTTGTTTATTTTTTGAATCGGCTTCGTAAACATATTTACTATCAAAACAAGGTCACTCTCTTGGGTGTTATTAGTGGTCCTATCGGCTAAAATAAATGGATTAAATGAAATATCATTTTCCACAATAATAAAAACTGAAAAAAGCATAATTTAATCAAATTTTAAAATTGTATGAAAATAAATAGAAATATTATCCCTTGCAACGGAAATGAAAATCGTATTCAGCTGTATTAAAAAATAGTTTGATTGATAATGAATTAATGTTAAATTTTAATCTAGGATATGATAATGAATGTATATGTTAATGGTTGGAACACAATTGTCCACATTGCATGACAATGGTGATATAGCTTATTATTTTACAATTTGAAAGGGAAAAACAAAAGAAATTTAAAAGCATTTTATAAGTAAGTTTGAGTTCGATACATCTGGCCCCTGATACTGTTTGTGTTGTCTTAAGATTATCAATCCCAGAACATCACATTTCTTTTTCGATTCTAGTAATTATGAAAATGTCACTGATATCTCCATCAATTTTATGATTTAATGAGTCATTCAGTTAATGTATATTGAAAAAAAGAAAGAAAAAAAGAAGAGATCAACCGATGTATCAACACACATGAAACAAACTCAATTGAAACGACAATAACAGACGCGACGAAAATGCGTTCGGGATCCCCGCTGTTCAAAGATGTATGATCAATAAATCTTTCGATGAATTATTTTTAAGTTATCTTTTTCAAAAAGTTTTTAATAAAAGTATGAATAATATGACCTCATTATCTTAGAAAGTTAAGGTTAGCCACGGAAAATTCAGTTTGATTTGGTGAATTTAGAAAATGTTGAAAACAGTATTTGATTGTTCAAGGATAACCATTCTTCGAACTGGCAGTGGGTGTAGTGTTCTATACAAATACAGAGACAAGATGCCATCATAAGAGACGACTGAAGCTTGTCCCCCATAGAATCGGGATTTGTGGACGTTTCTAGTGCAAGAAGGTACAATTTGTATATCATTTTCATCGCCTTGCGTGACCTTTCAGTTCACTCATTTTCCACCTCACGACCGGTATGTTTTGATTGTGTCTAATTTCCGTCAAACAAACAGAGATAGAAACAATGAAAACAAGTATCTGAAAATAAATTTCACCTTTGTGTCATATGGTCATTGGGGAGAGGAATTTCCTTAACTGTCAGATTGATTTACATTGTCAATTTAATCTATTTCATATATAGGTATCAGATCTGACAATAACGTGGAATCTCAGTATCGTAATATCTAAATGCCACAGGATGATCGAGGTTCTGATCTCACCATTACACCGTAATATCATAAACAAAAGTTTTTTTTATCATTAGTGACATAGTGTACATAGACACACATATTGAAAGATGTTGTTTGATTTTCTCGTACAACGTAGCTTAATCAATTGATGTACATCTGTGTTAATTAGATATAAAATAACGTACCTGATTATGGCAGCAACATGTTTCCGCTCTGCCACAGCCCCTTCTTCACTTCCGACTACCTCTCGATAAGTTATAGTCTGGTTGTCAAAAGAACGCACTTCAATATATAAATATGTGCCAAAATCAAGTGTCTGAGTCGGTACTGCCCTCTGCATACTAATCGATCCAATCCTAAAAGTTAAACCGGATTTGTGGCGGAACAAGTAGGCTGAAAGATTCTGTGTAATACACTTAGGTCTCATATATATACATATACAACTATAATTCTACATTTGTCATAATGTTAACTCTAACAGCGCATTAGGCCTACGTATGTTAAATACATCCTTCCCCGCTGATCTTTACCTATACCCAACAGTCTAAGGACATTTTATTGGGTGATGAACTGTCTGCGTCTCTTTTGTTAAACATTTTGATTAAGGTTCGGACAACTTACGCTATACGGATATTGCAAATGTAAAACAAAGCGGAGCACTACGATTCGAGCAGATATTGAACGCTTTATGTCTTTACAAAGTAAATAAAACCAGGCATTTTATTTGATCAGACATGCAAACATTGAAGTGCTTTTGTATCGTCTCCGTGAATTTATTGTGAAACAGATTTGAACTAACCCGTGTGCTACTAAGGTTGACATTATAACAGTAGGGGTATTTTATCAAACGGGTGAAACTTAAACTGTTAAATGTCGCTTAAACCTGCCTCGTCGCCAGACTACAGATGAATGATTACGTGATGGGCAAACACTCAATGCACTTTCTTGTCGCTTGTGTGGAGTTTTTCTTATGTAAATTTATATCAAAACGATATCAATCATTTCTGATTTCCAATATATGTGCAGTCACTGCCTGCCTTAGACTCAGCTTGATTTGTAAAGTACGTGCGGGGTGTAGAACGAGTCCCATACAAACACGTGCTATAATTAACAGCTCGTCTGTCACTGTGTGACCTGTTGTCGTATGGTTCTACAGTGCTATCCAATATACCTTGACAACTTCATTACTTTTCTACAGAAGGAATGTAATTAGGATGCATAATGTCATAAAGTAGATACCAGTTACACAATAATTCTATTTAAAAATATGCATAAGTCAACTTTGTTATTACGAACTTTGATATCACGAATTATTATTCATGTTGATGTCGGTTTATATAGATTTCGACTGGAATATTTGCTTTTACGTTTGGTTTAAAGTCGTTTATGATCTTGTTTTTTTTGTGTAACATTTTACTTGTTTATTATCAAAGATAAGTATTACACTTGTATTTACTATCACAGACAGATATTTCACTTGTATTTATTATCATAGACAGATATATTTCACCTGTTTTTAGTATGACAGAGGGGTACCACACTTGTACCTAGTATCACAGACATATATTACACTCGTTTTCAGTATCACAGACAGGTATTACACTTGTATTTACTATCACAGACATGTATTACATTTGTTTTTACTATCACAGACTGTGAGGCAGATATTACACTGGTATTTAGTATCACAGACAGGTATTACACATGAGTTTACTATCTACACATGTATTCACCATCACAGACAGATATTACACTGGTATTTACTATCACAGACAGGTATAACACCTGAATTCACTATCACATACAGATATTACACTTGTTTTTTACTATCACAGACTGTGAGACAGATATTTCACTGGTATTTACTATCACAGACAGGTATTACACATGAGTTTACTATCACGAGACAGGTACTACACATGTATTCACCATCACAGACAGATATTACACTGGTATTCACCATCACAGACAGATATTACACTGGTATTCACTATCACAGACAGATATTACACTGGTATTCACCATCACAGACAGATACTACACTTGTTTGATTTTGTTTTGTTTTCTGTTCATAATTTTGCTAGTTGTCACCATCGGTACCACATTGCGGTAATGTCATATGGAGCATTAACAAATACCATTATAATAAGCTTATAATCTATGGTAAAGTGACTACCAACAAATCGAAATAATAAGTCTATGACAAGAAGCTCCAAAGATACGTTTGAGAAATCTGTTTTCGAATATTGCATGGTAACGATAAAACTTTGAACTTACAGGTCAGATAGGTGATAGTCAGTAAAACAACACACGCATTTCACTGTGTGGATTGCGGAACGATATAGGAATTAGATTTGAACCAAACGGTTCGACAATCTTAATCAAATTATGGTTCCACAAGTGGGTTTTTTCTTTCAAAATCGACACATTACCTTCAGTGAATAAATGTTGATTACCTGTTGTGAGATCGTTTCTGAATAACTGTTAATATAATAATAGGATTACGTCATATTGAAGTGATAGGAATTACTGAATTAAACACAAGCAGTATTTTACAACGCGATAGTAAAACTATAAGCTATGGGGGAAACCATTGTTTGTAAGTTTGGTATCCAGGTAATGACATCTCAGAATATCATTATGTAACAAAAAATATGTTTTAATAAGATTGACGTTAAACTGTAAACCGACTGGACAAAGAGGGTAATATATATAACTAATTGACAATTATAGTTGTGCGTTCCCGAGGGAAATTTGTGGTTCTGTGCAATTCCTTGCGTTAAGCTTACTGGAGTTATCTCCCTTCAAAATGTTATTCATAGGCACTTAAATGATATACCGAAAAGACCAAATGTGGTAGTTTAAAGAGATAGACATGAACAGTAATACATTTGGTACGAGAAGCCCTTTGTCTTATACAGTATATATAGATAGATTAATCATGAAATATAACCCTGGATCGAGAGTTATTCTTACGACAGACTAATATGAAAATATCACTGTGAGCAGATATAAAAAGATGTAACAATGGAAATAAGAATAACAGGGACGGATCCAGAATTTTTCAGGGTGGGGTGGGGGGNCCAGATTTCCAGTTTATTTTGCGATCTATATCTACATCTTTCTTGATTTTGTTTTTCTTCTCTTGTTTATTAGTATGACTATAATCACGGAATTAGATTTTATCTAAGTCCATGATATAACTAATGTATTCATTTAATTTTGAATTGTCCTTCATGCAAACGTAACACATGTGCTAAGTGGCTACTACGGACCACCGACAATACAGGTAAAAAGTCTGTATCATGGTCCGCTGACCAATTTACTTGATGCTGGGCCCGGAGTGCACGTGGTGATATCAATTGGTGTCAACACCGAGTTTAAACCTGTTGGAGTGGGGTGGGAGGGTGTGGTGCTTGGACTGTGTGATACACAACTATTGAATCACCAGTCAGGAGTAAAAAAATCATTGAAGAAACAAATTAAGTCCAGGGCAGAGGGGTGTCATCTGCGCTGGTGAATAAGAATAAGAAACAAAATGCACATCAAAACTGAAATTAAAAAATATATTTACATGGTTAGAAACATGCAGGAAATAACATGCTGATAAATATATCAGTTAAGTTATATTTTAAAGTTCCAGGCAAATACAAGGCTGAACACACTTACAATGTAACTATTATCAATGTAACAGGTAAAATAAAATAGTACACCAAGATTGTGAAATGTGATTTAGAGAAAATTTTAATTAGTTACACTTTCAAAACTCAAATAAATATAAAATTAACTAAAGTAAAAAAATATTAAAGTAGAAAAATAAAGCACAGCACATTGGGACTGCCTATGAAATCAAAGGATATCGGACTGTTGACGGAAAAAGTGTCTTGATGATAGATGTTTCGCGTTATTTTATTAAGAACTATTCAAATCGTTATTAACTCAATCATAATATCTAAGGAGGAACTACCGTAATAAGTTTTCCGGATATTCTTTTCCTACAGTAGTGTTCACCTGTGGTGCGATTCGCGCGCCATCTTCAACTTCCGGCAAACGTCGTCCAACGTGCGTGCCCTGAAATTGTGCCGGTTCCTAGTCGTTTTACCGATTTGTACAAACAAAACCGCTGCATTCACATTCAAGACTAGGCTGTACATGAGGTTTGTTTTCCAATGTCGATGCGTCGTGACAGAAACGAATGATGTATGTCTGATATTTTTTTAGAAATGAGCAAGAATGAAGCGTAACTGCTGACAAAGCCCCCCCCCGCTTTTGTTTTGTCGTCGTATTTATATTTCACTTGATGGTCTCAATTCAATCGTATCTATGGTCATTACTCGATATTGTTTAAAGCAGCAAACATAATTCGTTTCATAGTACCCTTTTCTGAGGTTTCTTTTCCTAGTTCGAGAATTTGACAGATCTATATCAATATATAATCTTCAATCCTTGCCATTCATTCCATCATAAGTGAATTGAATTTATGTAAATCCGTTAAATGAGAATAAAAGTAGCCATAGCATGCAACTTATTGATCATTGCAATAATATTTTTATATTTGATTTTCAGAAAGAATGGACATTCGGCCAAATCAAACCATTTACATCAACAATCTGAATGAGAAAATCAAGAAAGATGGTAAGCATTACAAACAAGCCTCTTCAAGTGACAACAAGTGTCACCATAATAAATCTTTAAAAATTCCAAATAAAGTAAGCGACATCAGAAGATATGTTGTTAATATGCCTCTATACCAAATTTCAATTGAATTTTTATGATCGGTGATGCGGCACAGGATGTGCGTATTGACCTGTACAGTTAACAAAGCGTCACCAGACAAAATCTTTGAAAATACTTACTACAGTAAGTGACAACAAGTGATTGATAATAAAATGAAGTTGAATGCAGGATGTAAACCTATAGCTACGTAAGCAGCTGTTATGCAAAGATGATGTGGAAAATCAAAATCTAGCTAATTGCAACTACAAAGCTTATTCAACAACTATTAGTGGTTATTTATCATAAATTATATCAAGTCATTTGGATAAATTTGAAGATATTTTGATCTCATAAATAGTCATAATAATGTAACACAAGGTTATTTCACACTTAAATTAGCTAAAAGATAGGGGGCTTGAATAATTTGAATTCAAAGATCAAACCTGTATCGGGTCAAAAACAGGCAGCAGCCCAAAATGTAAGTTCAGTTCTGATTTTGGCCTGTTCAAATTACCTATTTCTTATCGTTCTGATATATAATTTTACAAAAGTGTGTCAGTTAAAAAAGTCATTTGGGCTGTTTGAATAGAAGTTACTGAAAAGCCTGCTACACACCCATAATATATTGTTATTTGAGAACTTTTTATGCTACAATGGTATCTGAACCTTGTTTTTTTAACTTTTTTTCAGACCTCAAGAAATCCCTCTATGCCATTTTCTCCCAGTTTGGACAGATTCTGGACATCGTAGCCATGAAGACACTGAAGATGCGAGGACAAGCGTTTGTTATATTTAAGGATATAAGCAGTGCGACAAATGCTATACGATCAATGCAGGGATTCCCTTTCTATGACAAACCAATGGTAAAATTTATGATAATTAAATTGAACTGCCCGGTGCTTTGAGAGCTTGATGGTGTCGTTCAAACTGTTTGACACTTTAAACTCACTAGGTGGTATGACATGCATTGATTGTTGTTGTTTTCATGCTCCAGATCGGTACTATGTTTGTGTCGTATGAGTTATCTGTAAGAAAACTTCTAGTCCCACAATCATGATTAAATGTGACTGACACACTGGTATTTAGCTTATCAAGCTTAAACATGGTTCGCACAGGTCTTGAAAACCCTTGAATTTGATGATTGTCTTGAAAAACCCTTGAATTTGATGATTGTCTTAAAAAAACCTTGAAAATGACTGTAAGCCTTGAAAACCCCTTGAAAATCAATGGGAGTCCTTGAAAAATCCTTGAAATTCAGAGAAGTTAGTTGGGTATACGTTTCTGTCATGTTAATTCAGTATTTTGTAAACATTCGTCACAAACAATAATTATTTTTAACACAGATTGATCGTCAAATTGCAGATCGTAAATTTTAATAATTCCGGAAAATATGTACCAATGAAGTTTCCGGTTTTACTTTTTCAATTTGTATCATTACTGCGTTTGAAATGAGTAAGTCTCATAGTTAAGCGCCAAAGTGACTGACGGTCATGCGCATTAAGAGTATTGTTAACATGAGGGTAACACGAACGCAAGTGTGTTTTAAACCGCAAATGGCTTCACGATCCCAGATTGTTTTGGGTGATGGAGTTAAAGGGTGATAGGAGTCTGACTTCTGCTTTGTGCTCGCTGTGTAACAGAATTATCAATCTCGGCAAGATTGGGGAATGACCTTACATCACATATAAAAGTCAAAAACACGTTAATTTTTTTCGGGGACCGCTTCCACTCGGCCTTTGACACTTTTTTAACAAACCTTCTACTTCAATGGTAAGTACATCGAGACCTACATCGACTGTTCCTAATCCAAATCCGAACACGGATGCCGATGACTTTCCGTCAATACCAGCCCCTCAAGGCCTTGTTGTTCATTAAAATCGTTTGTTTATTTTTCAAAATTTGTCTTGAAAAAACCTTGAGAATTCCTTAAATTTTGAGGTCAAAAGTTTGTATGAACCATGTTAAACTTAGTACATATATGGTTTGGGCCTTTTTTGGCCCCCAAATCCATCAAAATTAAAAATCTGCAAGAGAACTTTCAAACAAATGTTTCTTCAATTTTGAATACTTTCCCAGTGCTATTATGTTAACATTTATTTGTGTTTTCAGTTTTGGCTGCCAATGCTGCCATGGTAACCAGGTCATATTTGCATAAATTATTGAAATTTGATTATTCAGTCAATTTTGACAGGTTTTCACCTAGTTTTTCTCTTAGCTACCATAGAGCGCACTCTTAAACAAACTTTATATTTCTCCTAAAGATGTATTACAGGTGCCTACACATTATCCTTTGATATTAATATAAGTTTGTTCAAACATGCGCTCTATAGTTTCTAGGAGGTAAACTATGCAAAATATCACAATATTCACTGAATATTTTTTCTCTCTATTTTATGCAAATTTAAACTTGTTATCATGGCAACAATAATTAGAAATATAAATAAATATTTTCATAATAGTATTTGGGAAGTATTCAAAATTAAAGAAAGTAATTTCAAAGTTCATTTAAAAGTTTTTAATTTTGATGTATTTGGGGGCCAAAACAGGCCCAAACCATGCATAGTCCTTTGATAAATAATTGCCACGTTTAAGAAACATGAATATGTCCCTTTTTAACAATAACATATAATTATTTAAATCAATACAATGGTTGTCTTAACATTTTTTAAGAACTTGACATTTCTTATTCACTTGCTTTGTTTTCATTACAGAGAATACAATACTCCAAGAAAGACTCTGACATCATCGCTAAAATAAAGGGCACATTTGTTGAGCGACCAAAGAGAAAGAAGGAAGAAGAAGGTGAAGTAGCAAAGAAAACAAAGAAAAAGAGTGCTGCACAAAAGTAAGTTTTCACTAGAGATATATAGTTAAAACAAAATCTAAAATAGTCAGTTATTGAGTGACTTAACGCAATCAAATTTTGAGTGGTTAAATACATACTTCGAAGGGAGCCCCAAGGTCACAAGGCAGCACTGGAAATAAGAAATTAGTGCTACAAGAAGATACTGATCAACTTGTTAAGTTATGCAGTGATTTTCCAATGCTGTTGAGCATTCACATTCAGTTTTTGCAGTACTCCTTCACAGTTCACTGACATAAATTGTATTTGTTTGTGTTTTGACAGACAAGCAGCTGCTCCAGCTTTGCCTCAGGTACAACCTGTCCAACAGATGGCTCCACAAGTCCAGCCTGGTAGGTCTTAACTGAACTTTGTATAACGTGGAAAACGGGTCATAGTTTCAAGAAAATATTCATCTTATATGTAAATCTTCTCGGCTCGGAGATTAGATTATCAATTTAAAAAATCAAAGTTATTGTGAAACTACGGTTTAAATTAGAATTTTCCAAAGCAAAATTTTGTCTTCTATTTACAATCTCTGGAAACAGTTCAATCAAACTTAGTTTATTAGGAAATTTTGCTTCTATTAATCAGATTTTATTTTGGGATGGGCACTTCATGAAAATTAAAGTCATTATCAAGGAGAATTAGTAAAAAAAAATCGAGTCAGGGGAGACAAAAAGAAGTTAAGAAGAAGAGTTTAAGCTTTATTAACTACCTTTAACCACAAACAGCTGTGTTTCCTTATAATGTGTGACAGTTTTTATGAATATATATTAATGTGATTTTAATTTTACAATTGAATGTAAATCTATCTTACATTTGTTTACATGTTAACTGATGTTCTTTGTGTCGACAGCCGCCGCTGCCCCACCAACAACTGCTGCCCCAACGTCAACGGCTATACCAGAACAACCACCCAACCAGATCCTGTTCTTGACCAACCTGCCAGAGGAAACCAACGAAATGATGTTGTCCATGTTGTTCAACCAGTAAGTTACCTATCAATAGTTGTTTGCTATGGACCATACATCTTGACAATTTCTTTTCTGGAGTATGGTTTTCAAATTAAGACACTAACCTACATAAAATCTTTTAGAGTTAGAACAAATGTTCCCTGTACAAGTATTCAGTTCTACTGAGCTACACAATTCTGATACCACACAGGTAAACTATAATTCCTTTAATATGCATTGCTTTTTATACTTTTACTCTTATTGTCCCCTTAGAACCTTTCAAAACGTTGTATTGAAATAGAAATGGCCATGTAGATAATTGTATTGCGTATGATATCATATGTAAGAACAAAATAAGTGTTACTAGTCCAATTGACTAATCCATTTTGATCATCCTTGTAGATTTCCAGGATTCAAGGAAGTGCGTTTAGTGCCAGGTCGACATGACATTGCATTTGTTGAATTTGAAAATGAGGTTCAATCTGCTGCGGCCAAGGATGCTCTACAGGGCTTCAAGATCACACCCAGCAACGCAATGAAGATTTCGTTTGCAAAGAAATAGAAAAAGAAAAAGGACAAATTGGTGCAAACAATTGTGTGTTAATGGTGTGTGCATGAATGTGTTAGACAGCGACGTGTGAATGCAGTGTTAGAAAATGAAATTAAGAATTCTGTTTATGGACGAATCTAGTTTAATAGCTTCTCAAATCAGGGATGTCTTCATTTGAAAACAAAATTTTCAACTCGAACATAACTTGTTTTAAAACTACTACATTTGTGTCTTTGAATATTTGCAGATCAAATCTGCTTACTTCTACTTCAGACAGATTTGTTTTTCAGTATCAGGATAATATTTGTGCACTCTGCTTTACCCAGTACGGCTATTAAAAGGTATAATTCCTCCAACTGAAATGCAATTGTTTTGAGAACAAAAAGTGAATCAAATAGAAATTTTATGATACATATTTTGGTTTGAATTATGAATTTTTAAATGTCTTCCATTGCATTACAACAGATATAATCAGCAATCATCTTTTTTATACATATTTCAGATATCATTGTCCGTTTATTTCATTTATTCTCTTCAATCCAGCATTGCATTTTAGCTGGTTGTTTCCATTTTTGATTTTGGATACAATTTGTTTTTGTACAGTGAAACCTGTTTGTTTTGGACATGCCTAGTAATAATCATGTTTTAATACATGACTTTGTGAAAATCTTTGTACAGTTGTAGTACTAGGGCCATAGAACAGAGGATGTGAAACACTATTTCGTTAGTTAGCTGGCAAGTACCCTATTCTGATGTCTCCTCCTCCTCTCAGAAGAGCTATTGTCATCTAGATGTCGCGGCTAAACAGGTATCACTGTCATTATACAGCATTGCACACAGGCTGTTTCCTTGTTGACCTCCGGCATTGCACCAGGCCGGTACTGTTGTTGTATTTGATGGCCGTGTTGTGCTGGACATTACCAGGTATCCCTAGCCTTGCACCCTAGTCGGGGGTGTCTAGTAATGTACAGACGACATTGGGTCACAAGACTACTAATAAATGTGAAACAAAAACATCACCTTTTTCGTGTTTTTCCTCAATAGTCCATCAAGATGATACATGGTATTATGTGTCTGTCTATTCTTAAATAGTATTCTCATCCAGATCGTGGCATCTTATACATGCATTATTGACATACTAGACAAAGAGTCAGGGTCACAAATTGTGGTCAGAGTTTGAGTCGCTTTGATTTTATAATGTCTTAACTAGAAATTTCATACCTTTATGCATTACTTCATTATAAGTAAAATTCTTAATGAATTTTTAGCATTGAGAAAAACAATGTACATTTGTGTGTCAATCTGCCAATAATAAGAATTGAACATTTTGACAATATTTATCAATATCAAACTATTTATATGGTTCATTTAGATAAAACAATAAATTTAGTATTAAGACTCAAAACTACACTATGAATATGCAGATAGAAGGATGATTAAAAAAAGAGTTATTTCCCTTTGGCAATAAGCCTTTAAAATTGGGTACTGGCCATCAAAGGATGACTAAAAACGATCCTGTTAAGGTCAGGAAATTGTGTGAAAATTCATAACATTCTTTTCAATTAACTTTTGCAATAATATACTGAAAAAAATTTGCTTCAAGGCAGTTAAAACATCCTTTACAACTTGGAAACTCTATCTGTAGAAAAAAAATGGATCTTACTGATTTTGTGCTTTCCCACATATTGAAAGATATTAAAAATACATTGTCATTATCATTATAAGTGGTTCATAGCCATCCTCGTTACTCCAGAGGTTTCACACACTTTTGCTCTCTGCACCCCTGGACTAGGTCATATCAAAATCGAAGACTGCGGCTGCCTTGTGGATGAGACGAGAAGACTGCGGCTGCCTTGTGGATAAGACGAGAAGACTGGGTTGATTTTTTGATGTATAACAAAAGATTCTCGCCCTCATGTAGCAGTAAAATTGATTGATTTTGAAGTCGGGTGTTTCTGTGGCTCCACTGTAATCTTCAAAGGACAGGTTGCTTTTAGAGATCCATATAGTCTAGATTAATGAGATTCGGCTTGTTGTTTTCTTGGTTAAATGTCTATAAAGAATGTTCAAATGAATTTCCTTGATCCATTTTCAAGAGTGCAGAAGTCAAATTTCTTGTTTTAAATACCTTTAGGGTGTGAGTAACAATATTTGTCCTATAGGTTGTTTAAGCAAAGGGCTATCAAGTATTCAAACGAATGACTTGGCATATTTTCAAGGTCAAATGTATTAATACATAATTTTTTTTTAAATTCCTATAAAGATCTATGCGGTCTAGAGTAATAGTATTTGGCTATCAAGCTTAAGTGAGTGAATTTGGTCACGGAAGTGGTGTTAAAAAGCATATTTTGAGCTATGCAGGAACATTGAGCCTCTTGTTTGGTGATGATTTGTGATAGTCATACATTTGAGTTACTGTTGGAAGTTTTGTGTTTATTCACATCCAGGTGGAATGAGGTGTGATGAGAATTTATCTGATGGACCTTTTCTCTAGATCACTCCTATTTGGCTTTATGGAAACATTTTCTAACAATGTACATTTTGTTGTTGCAATAATGCGAGTTTAACAGCATTTATTTATTGATTATTTTGTTTACGAGGTTATTGAAAATGAATGGGGAAAGGATGGTAAAAGATGATAAAAATTAGGGGACACCCGGGTTCGAACCAGGGACCTCTCGATCTGCAGTCGAATGCTCTACCACTGAGCTATATCCCCCTTGATTGTTTCACGACAAATAAAATTATTTATAGACAGTTGAAATTACTGTTATTATTTTGCTTAACTACAAGCTACATTTAAGAAAATCCGTAATAAGTATGTCACCAGAAAGCAGATTATACTACTGAGAGAACTATTAACAAAGCCTACTGAATGCTGACGTGGCATCAATATATTAAGCCAAAGTGGGCGTGTCTCGAAGAAAACTACTCCACAACTACGAGTTATCCCCCTTACTCTGTGTGTTTAAAGCTTCGCCGTGAAGTCACCAAAATATTTTAAACGGGAAGAACTGTGTATTGTAACCTTTTGTGATGCATCTGTGCAGTCAGAGGCGACCTTCAAATATGTCTGACCTGTAGGCCCATGGCGATTCCCTGGTGCTAATTTCTTTTTGGTACACATCTTTCCAAAAATATTTACTCTTTATTTAGAATGTATATCTTTAAGTGCATGTGATGTCATCTAGTGAACTGATAAAAGTGTTCAGCGTATTATTTTATCATTTAACATTAATTACAACATCATTAAGAATTACATCAAGAAACAATCGCAATTTGGTTAACTCGAGTATCGTTCTATATATTCGCGTTCCATTTCAAAAACCTAAACAAGACATCATGCGGATTAAAATAAAACTACTTTTAATATTTAAATTGCCGATAATTTTACAATACTTAATTCATTTTAGGCATGTGGCGATATTCATCCAGTTCATATTAAAACATGTTAAAATGGTTGAATAAAATGTAAATACATTATTTAATAAAAATAAAATCGGAATAAAGATAAACCTGTTATTGTGACATTCTATTTTTTGTTGTTTTGAGGAATGTTCGTGTCTTTTAAATACATAAAATGTCAATGCACTGCATATTAATTAAACTAAATGGGATATTCATGTATCACAGATATGACAAGGCATTAAATCATTGATGCATGGCATTACCTAACAAAACATACCATTGTTAAAAGTTGCACTAGTTCAAGGGCAATGCAGACATGCTCATTAACTCATTCACCCCTGAAGACACATTTGAACTCTTCCAATTCAAAGGCTGGAATAGTTAATTATGAAATTTCAGGGGTGAATCAGCTAACAAAGCACGTGTAGCATTTATGTTTGTTTTGTATGAAGAACTTCAATCCACTTATAATGCTTTGATTTACAGTTTGTCCGCTATTACTGAACAATGTATCAGTCAAATGCTGAAGTTATACCTGTCGAGTCAATTCATTAAGGACGTGGAATGAAATATATATTGTACCTTATTCTAGTGCAGGTATGATTCCAATTCACATAAACATTAATTAATACAATTAGCGAAATGATTAAAATATACACGGTCATTTAGTTACCATATGATTTATTACTGTAGCAATAACGTTTTACCGGTCACGCGTTGTATTAAATCACAGAAATAGATCGGGCCTCAATGTTCCCGAAGTTAACTGTAGTTCTTTTAATGTTTCCATAGGTGAGCATTATAAGAGTTAATACAAACTGTTGTCAGACTACGGCCAGGTGTATCACTGAACACTGTATGAAACTCTTTTTCGATTATCGTTATAATTAAAATCTTTCTTATATATATAGGACCGCTATTATAATGGTTACAGGTGATACAGAAAAAATGGCTGCTCTCGATGATTTTGTAAACATAGTCATACATAAACATACAAAGGAATACATGTTTAAATTCATTTATCAAAAGACTGCCATTTTCTACGAATGCTGCCATCCCAAACATTTTGAGATTTATGCCATTTTATAAAACCCTAGTGTGACTTGACGTCATGTGACGTAGCAGTGATGACAAAAATCATACTCGTCAAAAATTGCGACGTCGAAGATTTCACGATGGTCCGAGAAAACGTTTCTTTTCGTAGATATCATTAACTCGAGGGAAAAGCGATAAAAACATATTGGATTTGTTTGAATTTCATACTGATATTTATGAATCTTGTTCAAAGTTTTGTTTTCTAGCCCAAGAGAGAGCGTTGCTGAAATGAAAACACCTGTATTTGTTTCGTAAATCTCCCATGGAACAGAAATTCATTTAAATTCCCGCAATATACATTTTACAACCAACATGCGACATCACTTTTGATTGTTTTCACCGCTAATAGAATTCAAGTCATTATTCTAAATTGTACAGACGAAAAAAAAATGTTTACGTTGAAAAGTTCATGTTCCTTTTGTGTTTTATAAACATAATATCCCTACATAACATTTTATTTCATGCTTTATCTACATAATGACACCGTAATTAATTTAATAATTTAATACAACAATAACATGTTTTCCTAGTTATCGCGCGACGGTTAAACATATGTATTAAAATAATTAAAAATATTGCTACCACATCCTATAACATGTTTTGTCATTGGGTTGTAACATATTTTTAAATGTGTAATTAAGTTAACGAATGTTGATACACATGCGTCTCATTAGTGTACAGCAGGTGGTCGTAGTTACGTTATATACGGACATGTCATTTTCTACCTGCCCCGTACTTCCTACCTGTACGTCAGCATGGACTGGGAGCGACAGCTAATTGTTTATCTAATAGGCCACGGAATTAGATTAGATTGCTATCCAAGTCCGTTGATAAACAAACGTCATACCATCACTTAACCAAAACAACGTTATTTTTTTTGTAGGCTGTTTATATCTTTATCAGCCGATGGTAAAGATAATTTATTAAGAGTGGTTGAAAATATTTAACTCATATATATCATTACATGTAATTGATGAACGGTATTTAAAGTTGTTATTGGCTGTTGTCTGTGTATTGATGGGGGCACAATACACCCATCAGATACATACACCTATATATCAATGTTCATATGTGTTACCGCATGTCAAGCCGGTTAAAGAAATTAGTGATACATGTATTGGACGATAACTTTTTGTTTTCAAAAAGCAGATTAGTTTGTATTGAAAAAAATAAAGTAATAGGCTGAATAAATGACTTTGAACAAGGAAAGGAACCTAGAATTTCGAAAAATAATATTTTTTTGGCCACAAAGGAAGAACTACTCTCCAGTGTGAATACAAGATGGTGTTAAAACTTGTTCTTATTTCTTCTGTTGTGCTAGCGACAGAAAGTTCAGTGTATTGCAGTACATGTACTTATCTATTGTCAGATATTTCTTCATAATACCGATTATTTTGACCTGTCTTACGTAAATAATCAACCTTACACCGTATCCAAAATAAAACGACCGTATATAGTAGGTTGTATATCGTCGTTTCACTGAAAAGGATAAGTTCTAAGTCACATGTTGTATACACAAGGCGGAATAGGAGATCGAATTTCAAAATTCTAGATTTCCTTGTCCTCTGGTTCACTGTTCAGACATCACTACATACATGTAACAATATATATATATATATATATATATATGTATATTTTGAAAATTTGACATAAAGTTTAGATATTTTCATTGTTAAAAACGACGGATGTTCTTAAAAGTAACTTATTGGTGTCCAAGCAATGAGGAAATATCTGTATGGCTACGGTAGAAATGTGACTACATAACCATGTTGTTTACCTGCGTAAACATGTACTTCTACGTCGTTAACTTAAGGACTGGGACACAATGTAAACGTATAATGTAGCGCCGTTTGTTCTGGTATACAGTGAATATATTATATGTTCTCTTCTGGCATTAATGTCATGTGGTTAAAATACAAAGTGGTTTAAATTTATTGAGTATAAGACAAATAAAAACGACACAGCTTTTAGGATAACCCCGCAACATGATATTTTACTTAAAAAATCAATAAAATTTCAGATTTCCCCCAGTTGGAAATAACCCTTGAATTTATAGGGAAACTCCTGGGTATTGAAACCATTCCGGATCAGTCATTGGTCTTTCTTCCATTAACGATATCCGGAACCACCAACACTATGAATAGTATAATCTTCAATAGCTCATAAAGATATTTTTTTATTTTGGAGTATTTATATTCTTGTGTGTATTATACCTATTACAGGTGCTTCCACGTGCACCCTATCCCAATACCTCGCGCGTCACACGGAGATAGAGTTACCGACCCTGCCCTGTTCTCCTGTATGAATACGGTAATGCAACTTAAGTTTGTCGTGAAGAATGATTGTAAACACAGTGAAGTTATATTTGGCAATGATGACGATTAAAGGTTCTCCAGAAGCGTTTTAGAAATTTTCTCTCTCAAAATGTTTATTTGGTTGATATGCTGGTACGTCAACAGACATTTTCACTGCTTTTATTACAGTGGTTTTGAATAAGTAGAGGAAACGCTTGTACAGTTATAATTAATGAAACGACAATAATTCTGCAATAAACATGTAAACATGTTTGTATGCCTTGCCTCTTAATTTGTCAATTGGGGATACACGAGGTATTTCCAACTTTGTCCATCAAGTTAATCGGAGTAATTTTAAAGGCAGTGCAAATAATATGATTTATTCACCAACTATGATAATGCTGTTAGCAGGTTTTTAAGCTGGTACGACCATTACTTGCCATGCAGAGCCAACCATGCTCAACCAATGCATTCGGATTTGTGTTTAAGTGCCTAATAATTAACCAGTTCAGAGAGGGTGTTCATCTGAACCATTCCATTATACAAAACATGCACTTGTGTTAATTGGTTCTGTGGTTCTTTAAATTGAAAATGTAGAAGAACATTTCATACAATAAGCAGCCGTTCGTGCATTGTACCTGAATGTACTGCGACATACAATTGGTCATGAAAAAAATGTTAAATATGCTTCGGCAATATGTAAAGGAAAATGTACAGGAATCGTTTAGAAGTTAACATGTGTTGTGAAAAGAGCGGTGGTATTAGGCGGTATATTACTGTGCAGTTTTTATAGTAAACGTCACGGCAGGGTCAGGTTTCATCTCCACTACTGGAGGTTCCCGACCAATATAGGGCGTCTATCTAACTCTGGTCGAATTTCAAAGTTGACTTCCTGAGTTTACTACCAATATTGATGAATTAACACCAGATTTAGATCCTAAAGATATTTTATATCAGCACCTTTTCACCTCAGTAACACCACTGAATTTGTTTTGTCCTGTAATGCTTTGTCTAGCGTGACTAGGGGGTAGATATACAGGTGGCCACGTGGCATTTTATAAACATCAGTCTTTTTCCAACGATAACTTTGTCATAGATATTTGTCCCTCATATCAGTAATATGACACGGTGACACAGATAGATGTACAGTTCTTTAACATTACGTTGTTCACATTTGGTTCACTGACCAGTAAATAATCTTACTAAAAGTTTATAGATAACGAGACATAAATTCATTTTTTTTCATTTTTAACTTTATATAAATATCAGTCGTCTCGACTGGACCTCAGCTTGACTCCCGTAACGTTTTATCCTGTGTTCATTTTCTTTATATTATCCGTGAAACGTTTATTAAAGACTTAAATAGTAGTAATTTAGTAGGCTAATCGTACCTGAGCTAAATGTTGGCACATGTTTACTAAGACAATTTCATTTAGTCTATATACCAAATAAAGATATTTTTTAAAAGAAATTAAGCCAAGGATATGTATAATAATGCTATTATGCTAAACCGATTTGCAGTACTGATGAACAGTATTGCATCGAACGTTTAAGCAATAAGCTGGATATGTAGATGTGGTTATCACACGCAAACTGAAATTAGCGCGCTAGCGCTGTATGTTATTATTGTATTGGCATATATGAAGAAAAAACACCTACCACATAAGCTTAATTAGGATAAAAAGTTGTGTATAGTGGTCAGTGAAATGTATATGATGTGTAGGAACTCAATCAATCAATTCATCACATTGCAATATTTTGTTTATATTGCCAATGATGTAAAAACCTAGTCTACTGATTCCCCCATTGTAACTGGTATGGATGAAAATTATACAAATGTCTAACAAAGGTAAGGATACTACGTACTTTAACATTTTGTTGTCCTGACACATGTCTGTACTTGGATATGTTTCTAATTGAGGTTCAGAGATCGGCATATCAGGAAATC
Organism: Mizuhopecten yessoensis; assembly: GCF_002113885.1. Classification (NCBI taxonomy): domain Eukaryota; kingdom Metazoa; phylum Mollusca; class Bivalvia; order Pectinida; family Pectinidae; genus Mizuhopecten; species Mizuhopecten yessoensis. The sequence goes on from NW_018405113.1 coordinate 612,177, forward strand.
AAAAATAAAGTTAGCTTACGTTTAATTTAAACATCATAAATTCCTTTCTCGTTAAACATATCCGGAATCTGATATAAATAAAATAACACTTGGAGATCGATAACGGTATTACCTATTTATATACTGAACTGTATTTATATAGATTATTGTCTGTGTGATATCTGTAACGTTTGTAACCGCCTGATCAAACCCTCGTACGTCAGACGGAGATAGAGTTACGTACCCTGCCCTGTCCAAGTACGGGGCCAATATAGGATTACAGGTATATATCTTCCTGACCTTAGTGTAACAGATGGCAATCTTTTATACCGTTTTATACAGGTTTATTTTTGCCGTGAAAACATATAGAATATGTTTGTTTCAAATGCCATTTTTCTAATTCAGTGATAGGATTTCGTTTCGTTCACTTTACTCAAAATAGTGTTATTGAATATATCTTTAAATAGTGTTGTTAATTATAATAAAAATGATTTTTTTGTCAAATGTCACAATATACTACATCTCTCTTATAATTACTTGCTCACCCATGTTATGATATGTGTAACTTGGTTGTTGTTGAAGTAATACATTTGAAAATGCTTTCATAAATTATTTCCAATCATATGAAGATGAATTATATATATGTTTTTGCTTTATCATTTGATTCTGTCTAAAGCTAGATGTTTTGTGAATTACTTTAGTAAACGTTACGACATGATCGTGTTACATCCGACATATTGACACTCTGCAGGAGACATTCGACCCACATACAGGTGTCCATCTATCTCTGGTCTTATGATCGAATTTCAAAGTTGACGTTATGAGTAAACTACCAACATAGATCAATTAAAGTATCATAGTTAAATCTAATAGACGACAATATACTCGATCAACACCTTTTCACATCATTAACACCACTGAATTTGTTTTGTGTTGTTCCATCTGTGTAGCGAGACCAGGGGATATGTGTATAGGTGTATTACAAAGCATATAACGAATGTCAGTCCAATACTGTAATATTATCAGAGATATTTGTCCTTCATGTCAATACTGTCACAAATTAATAAAGATATATGTATAAAATGAGCCAGCACATTTAAAATTAGATTGATTGAATCGTATACACATGATCCTATTTAGGCAGACAGAGTCACCGGGTTCATATGACACTAATTAATATTTTTGATAAATGCTATGAATATTGCATTTGTTAATCCCAATTACACTATCTCTTTTTTGCACGGATAATATATATTCCTCATGTGTTTATTCTCTCAATTGTGTTTTCTAAACTACTTTAAACCAACTTACACATGTGTTAGACTGAGAAATATAATTGCAATGTTAGGAAATTTCTTGAAACGTTATAAAGACACAAAAAGATTAACTTATATCATTTGTTGTACAAAAATAATCGTGCATCTAAAATGTCAGACAATTTATAACTGCAGAAAGTTGCACAATGTTTTAAAATTTATTTTGAATAGGATATATATGATGATTAGAGTAATTTAGACTGCGGGACTGAGAGGGAAAATATCGATTTATATAAAGATATGGAAACCAATTAAATTCATTCTGTTTTGGCATATAAGCATACTGTATTATTATTTCAAATCATCTAAAAATGTAATGAAAAAAAAAGATCCACGGAAGCCAAAACAGCGTATCGCTTTGAAACATAATTCAATTAAACTATTAATTCCATAATTGTTAAACACATTTACATAATTAATAAGCGTAGCATTCTATTTATACAACTTAATGTCTTTAATTAAATCTCTGCCTGCAGGGATTCTTTTATATGTGCATCGTTCCGGTCCAAAATCCTCCGCTCGTCAGACGGCGATAGAGTTACCCTCCCTTCGTTGTTTATTAAGTATGGGGTCGGTGTAGATCCTTCCTGTCTGGGTATTATTACAGGGTAACAGATTGTGACCTATTGCTAGGTTATATAAAACCGATTAATCAAGACGTTAAATGCATTTACATTTAACACAATTAATGCAATGTATTTTAAATGCCAATATTTGAGCCAATGGTATGGTTTTCCCTTGTTTGTCTTTTTTGTGTCTTTTTCTTTCGCACAGTATTTATAGAGCTTGCATAGCTACAATATGTCTTTTGTTTTTATCTTCATAAAAACTTACCTGGGAGTGAAGTGAAATAAATACATTGTTTTATATATTTCACAGTTTTATATATTTCACAGTTTTATACATTTCACAGTTTTATATATTTCACAGTTTTATATATTTCACAGTTTTATACATTTCACAACAAAAAAGAAAGAACACTCTGTCCATGTTTAAAAAAAATTGGCAATGAATAAACATATACTCAACATATTAAACATATTGCTAAGTTGTTGATACAAATATACGGTTCATGCCATCATTATTGTGTATCTAAACGCAATTGAAAACAATATAGGAAATAATTTTAAACATGTTATAAAACTACATGTACTAGTTTTCGCTTTTGATTTATTTGTAGTTCTACATGCATTCTCGAGTACAATGTGAATTAGTCTAAGATATTGTGTAAAAGATATCCTGCGTATGTTGTGGTCAATGTCACAAAATTTAAGAATTAAATCCTAACATACCCTTTGTTTTATTGTAGAGGTTTCAATATAACGCATTGGTCGAATTTTAAAGTCGATTTTATTATTTAACAAGTAACAAAGAGACGTAAAATCGATTTCAATCTCACAGATAACAACATATTTGATCAGCACCTGTTATCCTTGTTAACCCTACTAGATTAGTTTCGTTTTGTCTCACCTGTGTAGGGAAGATTTATATATATTAATATACAGGTGTTTTACGTATCATATTACTAACGTTGGTTTTTATGACAAATGTATCAAAGGTATGTGTCCTTCATGTCAACAGCGTGAATAAATAATAAAGATGAATATAAATGTAAGAATGAGACAGCACATTTAAAATCAGATTGATAATATCATATACACTTGTCCATAATTTATTATCCAGAGTCACGAGACTTTTACTGCTAAGTTCTTATTTGATTAATTATAACTTATCATTGTAATCAATACCTGCTAATCCCGATTAAATTCACGTTCAGCCGTAATGCTATGATATCTAATTTACTTCTAATGTACATGAAACTGTATCTAATGAGTTTAATATTAAAAAGTTAGTAAGCTAATCTTGGACAATACAGATTTGGCCTGGAAAACCATTTTACACCTGCACCTTTCAATGTAACACATGTTTCACATGTGAAACTATTACAAAAAGTTTAGATATTAAAAAGTTAGTAGGCTAATATAGCTGTGACCCGGAAAATTACTTGGCATCTGTTAAAAACACGTGTTTGGTCAAAATTCGGTCATTGCTACAAAAACGACAAGACAATAATATAAGTTTAACAATTGGCTTGAGGAATATAGCAACTGTCTTGTTCTCTTTGTTGAGGGGATATCAGAAACTTCCTTTATCACGAATTCCTACATTTAAGTTTTATCATGCCGGCTTAGAAGCCGAGATATTTTTATAAATCAATAATCCAACAATAATTTCCACAAAACTTCTGAGAGTCATATCTACTCTTTCGATATAATCTGCGCTTTCGTATCCAATCGATAAAAAATGAGAGGTATGGGGTAATACCAATTTCAAGGCCGATAGAGGACTGAGAAGTTAAGCCGTTGCAAAAGTAGAGCTCTAGTCAGTTTTACGGGTTACTTTTAAACAGAATTAAAAAAAATGTAGACTTAAATTAGATTTAAACGAATTTAGATATTTACATCGTGTAGGAATATATTGTTTTTCTATTAAAAAATACTTAAAAGATAGATAATTCTCATTTAATCTGGTAAAATGAAATTTCCAATATACCGTTCATATCAATAATTCACCTGATAACGTTCTAATAATTCAAAACAAAGATTCTCTACAGCGATAAAAAAGATTATATAAAGCTCGTACTTGGTGTTCGACACCATATGGCACATTTTCGTGCTAATCTAAAATAATTAATGATGTGAAAACTCCGGGTGGCATATTATTCTGCACTACGTCAAACACACACCGTCGGGGAAATAAATTATATGCCCTCTACATGGTAAATCTATTCAAACATTCTCAAGAATGTTATTCCAAGTGTAAAAGACTGCATTATCGTTAAAACCTTTCTTCATTTAACGATAAAACCTTTCTTCATTTAATAGATAATTAAGTTCGTTGTTAAATATTTAAATCGCTTTACTTAGGACTAAATGTAGATTATAATAGAGTGAATGTATGGTGTAGCTTTGTGTTGTTCATTGTTTGTAACTTTGCCGGTGGTAAAGACGTTGGTGCATTAGTCATTTGTTATATTTACGGATTACAAATATGAGATTTAAATGTCTAAAATCTTTTGGTTAGTCTATTAAAGTGTCAAGAGCTATTGAATAGATTACCTGTCAGGAAAATTACAAAGGTGTACAAAGAAAATGGAATGCGTCACACTCAGAGTCGTACAATAAACCAGTTGTAGCCGTGTGTATTTTCACACGTATTTCTTCTTACTCAGAAAATATGTAATATACACAAAGGTTCTCTTTTCCTTTTGAAATATGAAACAATTCCGTCTAATTTGATACGTGAAATGTCAATTTCTTAGCGTTATCAGGCCCGGCATCTGTGAAGGTCTCTAGCTTTAGTTAAAATGGTTGTATACATGCCCTTTTACATGTACCACACGAGTGAAATTATTTTATGATTTACAGAGAAACACACACAGAAAAACACGTTACTATGTAAGACATTGAATGATGTAATCCTATGTATTTTAGATACGTACGCCTACGACGAAACGTTGACTCACACGTATACCTGGTCAGTGTGTTTAAAACTCTCCAGTCTGATTCACACAGTATGATTAAACTCCGTCTGTGACTGGTCATTGTTTCAACAAACTGGACCAATATACCTGGGTAGTTAAGTATATTCTCACCGTTTTAGTATGTTGTATAATCGGTAATTACATAAATACCACGCCACTAATGTATGTACGGTAGATTATCACTAAAGTAAAGACATTCTTTTTGGACTTAGATATAACAAGACTTGTCAGCTTAACAAAAAATCAACTCAGTTTTCAAAATTAACAATATCAATACTTTCGTGGGGTTTAATTGCTAATTTTGCCGCATTTCATTTGAAATATTATATTTACTTTTTGTTTTAATCTGTAAAGCTTATTGAGCTAGCACATCGTTCTGATCAGGTTCTAGCCTTTCATTCCTGATATGATTATGTCAAGCTGTAGGATATTTGTGACTATGGAACTGTTGTCTTTGAAGATTTCATAAAGAACGTGGTTGTATGGACGACTCCTATGCCATTATAACTAAGTATCAAAATGGTTTGTGTTATAAAAATGTGGGCAAAGCACATTTAACCATATACAGCTGATATTCATTAGTAGTGTTTATCGATTTACTTTTTAAACAATTAGTATGTTATATACGTGCTCTTTATCTGCATCTTATCAATAGTTCAAATACGTCCATATTACATATGTGCTAAACTACAGAACACATAATTCTTATGAAACTGTCTGTGTACTTATCAAAATACCGATCTATACGGGCTTCTGAAAGAAAACGATTCAATATCGTATATTTAAATATCTACACTAATATCTCTTGTATTCCTGATTAAAACAAGTGTTACAAATCATAATAGAAGTTTATATTGATTATATTTTCCAGTAGTCCTATGTGCTACGAGGATATCCCGGAAACTGTTATTGCATCAAATAAGTACTGCATGTTATTATGTTTAAGAAACTATTGTTTTAGTACAAGATATTAATAAAGTGACTAAAACACTTTTCTTTTATTAGATATTTTATTATTCATGTAAATCAAATGCAAATTGCATTATGTCGTTTATTTTTTTTATACAGAGTCAACTTTCTTCCGCTTTTCTACACATCTATGCACATATATACATTTACACACTTTTTTATCGGCCACTATTTGGTCGAAAGTCTACATAGTTTCTCATTCGTAAAAAATGGTAACATACAAGTACATGTGTCACATAACATACATATAAATGGCATAGTCATCGGCTGACCATTCCTTGTCGTTAATAACAGAATACAGACACATTCAATTTCTCAATTATAAAATACACACATAAATACTATCATATTCATTCATTCAACCATAACAAATGACAATACCAGTAGAACACATTAAATTAGGTAGATTGAGCAAAATGTCAATTAGTTCATGAAAGACAAATGTATTTGGTTATTAATGAATTTCTTGTTTTCACCATATTTAAGAACTAAGGTGTCTGTTGTCAATGTTTTGTCAATAGAATTGTTGACCAAATGATACGGTCATAGAGCACCATGAGTGAAATATCTTCCACGTTCGTCGCGAATTCGGATTCTTCAAAAAGTTGACTAAGGACGAGACAACTGTCTTACAGGATTCGAGGTTCTGATATGCCCATTTTTGCAAGAACCGCATGAGACACATGTCCATTTCCTGACACTTTTATGGCTGAACACATGTATGTAAAAGTTCACAAAATCATCGAACTCTTTTGAATGTTTTTTAAGTTGTAAAATACATATTTATACGTATACGTATAGATCAATGCTGTTGTGATCTTGCAAATTTCCACAGCTTGATATTTCTTCTCAGGATTTGCTCGTACGAGTAATACTCCGTGTTGGAATCCTTAGTAACGTGGGCTGAGGCGTTCGCTACAGACCGTGATCTTGACGTAGCGGAAGAGAAAGAGTCACTGAGGTTTTGTTCGTACCCAAACAAGCTGTCATCGCTATCAGAATCAGCAGAACTAAGATCTTCCATAGAACCACATGTATCTGGAAGAAGATAATGAAACGTATTAAAAATATGACTGATTAATATCATTTTAGTGTAATAAATTGTACAATTGTTAGGAAACGAAGTGCTCATTTTATTTCAAATTAAACATGGATACGTTCTTTGGTGCATTTTAAGTGTACTGTACAATTGGCTTTGTGACTCAGTTCTTACATTTCCTTAAACTATTTATGGATACGTTTTAAATTATCTCAACTCTTATCCATTCAGGATAATCTAGATGTATAGTTACCTTCAATGCTTGAGAGAGATCCACTTAGACTCCCATTCATACTACAGTAGTTGGGCACACTTTGCTGGCGGACAAGAGGAGTTTCTTCTGGAATAGATTCATTGTGATTTACAAAAACTCGACGACCGTTTAAAATGGCGAATTTCTTCTTAACTGGACCATGTAAACCTGGTCGCTGTTTGGAAAGTTTCTGGATGGTATCGTTGATGCTGATTAGCTGCTTCATCAAGTGGACATCTTGTTGTCTCAAATCCACCTGTAATTCAAAACAGAACGGTCTATCAATTACTATTTCAAAGAAATGAATTCTAATGAGAATTTTATTGAAAATCTTAACTATTTGTGCAATATGAAATTAATATTATCTTGAAAGATTTGCTCACGAAATATACTATAACTTACCATTTTTTTCTTTAGCGTTGCTAATGCGTCATTGATTCTGTCTGTAGAGGATGCTGATTTCATAATAGATGTCATGGTAGTTTGCTGAAAGAAGACAAAATGTTCACCGAATAGTCGTAGTTAACAGGTCGCTGTCTCGATAAGAACTAATATAACTACTGTTTTCAATCCTACTTATACACATTAACTATGAATGGCTTCCTAACGTCTTTGTATGTGTATAGATTTTTCGGTCGAGTACACACTTCTTTACAGAACACCTGGTGTAGAAAATATGTACCATCGGATTGGGGTCTGTTACACCTGTGACAGGTAACGTTTGTGTCAGGTGATTGTACGGGAGGTGTGTTTTAACATTAAGATTACGTATGATACGGTTCCTCCGATCCAGTTGTGTTCCAGTGGTCCTCTCCTGCACAGCATAATCCCAGGTGGGTGTAAGAAATTCTACTACATCAGGAAATAAAAGGATACTTTTTAGTGGTGAAATAGATCTGCTGGTTTTCGTCCATATTCTCACATATCTGAAACAATCGTCAATGAAATATACTAAACGATTGTAAATACGATCGAACATATCCTCGGCCAATATATTCTAGGTGGTCGAGACTATCATTTTACACCATCTTGTTTTAGAAATATCTAAGCCAGTGGTAAAAATATAAAGCCGATTCATACCATTTTTCCCCATAGGGGGGTCCTATTGTGTGTCACTCAAAAAGCTATCTGAGTATACTTGACATGAGGTTGAACTATTGATACCATTCGGCTTTTAATCAAGGATAAATACCTAGCCACTTTATACGTTCAGAAATATATGTCAATTAACTTATCGCTTAAATCATCGGGAATAAGGCTACAGCAACCTCACAACGAATCGACCTAACATTGGTTAAACTTGGCTTATGTAAATGGAAATTAAATGTACCTGTTGCATTAGAAACAAAATAATTGATACAAAATAAAAATGATAATAGAAACAAAATCGTGTGGGATATGAAGTAAAAGGAAATGATAAGCTTGCATTACAAAAGTAACACTGAGTGTCGAAACACGGTTATAGTTATCATACTAAGTACCCTCCCAACCTTACCCTATGATATTCGGTTACATATAAGCAGGAAGGTATGAAACAAGATTATTATCGTTACTTGTGACGATCCAACAGTTAGTGCAATAACCACGGAATTAAATCTGATTCCGTGTAGTAACTAATGAGTGTCGAGATAGTTCCTGTAAAAGCATATTTTCTTATAATTACGAGCGCTGAAATTTGAAATTCCGCTTTCGAATTCAGTTAACATTAGAATAATTATCATATTGAATAAATAGTAGCTTTAGTAAACAATGAACAAATTATTATTGATAAGAAGTATATCGTGACGTTTTTTCCTTGTTTAATGATTTTTCCACGGAAAGATTATGTCTTTGTTTGAAAGGTTTTTACGTACTCGTTTCCCGTAAATAATGAAACAGGTATCGAATTGTTTACACCGATTGGTCTAATGTATGTAGGAAGAACAACGCTGGGTTGTTATGTAAACTTAACTAACTTGTACTTTTAATGTGGTAAATCCATAGGTGAGGGAAACCAGAGAGAAACTACCTTAACATCTACGTGTATAATGTTGATGCATTCATATTTTGTCCAGTAACAAAACATTTTGTCGACGTATGCCATGGGAATTCCAGATCACAGTTTGCTTAACAACACCACTATCAACAAACCAGTTTTTGTGTTTTACGAAATATGTCCTTTTTTGGATTTATTTGTTACCTAGCAGCTATGGTTTTTTTTTCGTTTTTTTTTTCTATTTTCACAATATGTCTATTTAAAAAGTATGGAAACAATTAGATAAAATACACAGTAAACAGTTCGGCATTGGCACTGTTTTCAATGCCATCTAACTATCAATTAATGACGTAGTGTTTGTTTTCCAAAATATATTGTTTTAATAGTGCATTTTATAGTTTTGCGGAATGTAATGCAAAATAAGAGTCAAAGTTTTTTGGGAGTGAAAATGGTACTTACAGGGGTCTTTTAAAAGTCCTGATTAGCATCTCAAATTGTATCCCTAATCTGGTGATGTTACTGTAGCTTCTTAAACTATGATGAAGTGACGAGTGTAGTTAATTTGGCCTGATTGCAACATTAACCGAACCTAATTTACTACAAAAAACGGTTATATTAATCCTGTGTTGACGAGGATCAGAATACTAAATTGGCGTCCAGCCGACCAACTGGTCGTATACTATTTCACTGAGTAATGATCCTCCGACAAACACATTACTAGAAGCCCCCTGGTTTATTTTAATGCTGTTTCATGTATGTGATAAGAAATTGATATATATACATGCGCTTAAAATAAGGAGAAAGAATATTTGCTGATATTTAAGAAACATACTTTTGATATTGAAAAAATGTAAATTTCAGCACATTTTTATTTTAAACATCAGCCCATGATTTTTATTTCACATTGCATATTATCTGCATTGAAATAATAATAGCATTGTTAAAATATGTTAGAAAAAGCCTTTCAAATATCTTTTCAACAGCAGAAACTGTTTTTTAATCAAAGTATCTGAACTTTAGTTGATAACATTCGAAGCGTAATACATTTCATTGATAAAAGAAACTATTGTTATACTATTATATTATATTATTACTTTTAAAATTAATAACCTATTTTTTAAGATAAATATATCGTCTTATCAACTCAAGAATAAAATATCAATTAAGAATAGAACGAGAGGTATACGGGAGAGCTTAGGTTTCCTTTAAACATCTTACTTAACATTTGTTTACTAGGGATTTAAACCCCTCCACCCATTTTTAAAGTGCAGTCTTTAAACGACGAACTCCTATTTATTCTGCTGGGCCCTCCTTTCATCCTTTTTTAAAACTAGTATTTACAAGACTTACCGTTATTTCCATGTTAGGGCATATTGATATTTCCCGAACAGGTTGATAAAAAATCCCATTTTTGCACCGGCTTGTATAATTTTAATTTGTAAATATAAGTATAGCATTATTAAACTATATGTCAAAAACTTACTTATAGCTTCAGTATAAATTAAGCTTAGCAGTTGCAGACAGTTATGTTAAGGTTCAAGCAATCAATTAGTAATCAATACTATGTTTAGAAAAAAACAATCACGTCATATGAAATACATATAAAATCAAACTTAAGAGTTATATTGAACTTGAAAAAATAAATAAAATTGCTTCAATTATTATCATCCTTAATTTGCAAATCAAAATGATTAAGAATGAATGACGTATACTATTGGTTGGTTCGTTCAGATGTATCGTTTTGAAGGTTTTTTATGCACACGAAACATACCGAACTGACATCATTGTTTGCCCTTAGTGATAGGAATTCAATACTCACGAGTTATACGTAATACAATCGCAATGTAAGGTTAGACATGTATTATCTCACTGTTTGACCATCTAGGGGATATGTATTTTGTTCTACTGGAATAGCTTCTCGGTGGGACGAACGTTCTGCTGGGGAATAGGTAAATATATGACATAGTACGGCTCCTCAAGCTCGTCCCCTAGACACTGTTATATCGACTCTATATCGACTTTTTAAGTGTTTTAGAAATGATTCTGACATATACATCACGATTTCCATCTAATTTGTTTTTTGTATTTAAAATTGGAACAATAAACTAATGTTGTTGACTTTGATCACAATGTTTTGTTTGAATATTACAGGATGAGCTATATTTGTGCAATTTCTTTCCTAGGGGTTGTCTAAATAATCTACTCTATCATCAAAGCTAATGGTTTTCCGAAATTATATCACCGTATATGGCTCTAAAACAGAATGTTTGCGTTTGTTAATAGTGTATCTATAAATAAACACCCACTGAAGAATTGCACAAAAAAAGGAATTAAAGTAAAAGATTTTTTTGACTTTATCGAAAAAAGGAACAAATGTTCTTTATCTGTTAAGCTAACTTCAAGCATTAACTGTCCTTACAATTCTTCTTTTAAAAAATAAAAAAAGAAGAAAAAAAGACATCTATTGGAACGTTCTACAGTTTCTATGGACTGCTTACAAAGTATCAGTTTACTTATGAAAATCACCCCTATCTAAGTACAGACCAACTTCCTTTGGTTGATTCAATGGCTAATAAGCAAACATCTGGATTAGAATGTAAACTTCCGGTTGCCATCAGTTTGGTGTATTAATGTGTGTTGATGTTCCATTTCTGACCAGAGGGTTTGTAGATACGTGATGTGCTCCGTATCAACAGTGTATTATCTTGGTGGGGTTTCCCTACACCTCAGGTGATGACCAGACGACGAAAAACATGGTCGGGTATGTGTCTGGTACAGATAGTAACGACATCGCGTGATCATAGACTTGCTCAAGTTTATTAAAATTTCTAATAAACATCATATTCCTTTAGACCTAAAATGAATCACTAATTGCTAATTTTGGTAGGAGTATTAATTAATTAGAGATATTCAAGTCACCGGTTAGAAGAACATTGCTCGTAAACGCAAAATTTGAAATATGATATTTTAGCGTGCAAGTTCCCTTTTGATAATACTTAAAACGTTTGTTTTCATTTCAAGATATCTTTGTAGACATTAAAAATATTGAAATTTCTTACGAAGCTAGATAAAACGAGCGTTGAGTCAAATATAATGTTAACACAATCAACTGAATGTAATTGAAGTAAATAAAATCCATAATTTGAAATAAATGAAAAAAAAAATGAAAAAATAGAAAAGAAAATTATTTAACCAAAGGCAAACCCTTGATCTTGGCTATCTTTTGTGAAAATAAACACCCGTTTGCAAAAACGTGAATGTCAGATTTGATTAATGTTTCTAGATAAATATACTGGAAGTAGTCATTTATATCTAGAAAGCAAACCAGTGATTGATCGTGTATGCAATTGTTATCTGCTGCATTTAAAAATTAAATGGGCATCAATTTTATAAAACTGATATAGCTGTCAACGTTGTTTGTGAAGTGGCTATCTAAAAAAGCTATTCAGTGTCAGACTTATATTGATGAGGCAAATATTTCAGAAAAAAATGGTATCTTTTAAGTACTAGATAACCTCCTCCGTCGTATATACTGTCTGGTCGCTGTTGTAATTATGACACCAACATTATTACCTTTCATTAGATATATAAACAACACACTTAAGGGTTCATCGGTGTATATACGTACTAGTGCATATAACACACGACAAAACCGCAAACCCGGACGTGGTATTATATACCTGGTGAGAAATGAAGAGCTTTCTTTCTATACAAAGACCTCTCAAGGCGAGAACACATCTAGTTATCTAATTGAAATGTAAATATGTAAAAGTGACAGGTGAGGTCATCTGCTGATACACTATATACACATCAACCCGGGGCCAGGGCGATAGGTACTGGTTTAAAGTCAACATTATAATGTAAAAACTAAGATTATTATCAGACCTATAAGGTGAAGTCGGTGTGGACAGGCGCTACGGGCTAATAGCCGTATCAGTATGACGCTGTTCTAAAGACTGAAGGAACTGTCAGGGAGTGTACTATCTTCCCTTACGTTGCCATTATGCTTTAACTTTTCTTTAAAACATGACAACAAAATTGAATGCGTCCAGACTAATATCTAGCTTTTTATATACAAAACATGAATTCAATTTTAAGATATATTACCGTCGAGTAACATATCGACAATGCCATGAAATACTTTGTGTGCACATTAGCTTTTCCTGTATGCATTATTAAATATATCCTTTGATAATAACAATCGTTGGCGCCGGCCCTTCAAATCTGGACAAACTTTAATCAAAGTGACGTTATATTTTGTTTGGGTTGAAGATTTGTAGATTGACTGTTTAATACTCTCGAATTTTCCTTACTTTGTTACAGAATTACCGCCAAATGAATGTACACTTTATTTTATCCTTACTTTGTAGTCTGATCTGAAACACACCTATCTAAAGAAAATCAAGAATTTTTTTTTTGCCTTTGTATTCTATTAAAAAACAAACAACACAGACTATATTGATATTTATCATATGTAACTGTATATAACATTTCGATGAATGACACCAACAAACCACACATTTCCTAGGGCACTGTCCATCCTCAAAACTAATCTAACGTGAACTCTGCGATTCGATGTAAGATGCAGCCATAGTGAATCACATCTCATTTCGTTTGACGTACATCCTAATATTTAACTACGTCATCCCCTTAAGACAGTAGATATTCTAAAGGTGTTCGATCTCTGTATCGTAGCCGATGTATATTTATCTGAATATATAAAAAAAATATCTTAGGTAATATATTCAAATTCTGATTGACGTTGTTCCTATAACATGTAAGCATTTTATATCATTTGTTTACCTATACAATTCTTGTCTTGATATGATTGCACATATTGCAGCCATACGATTCATCCTAAAAATCCCATTGTTACAGTTGTAGTGGACTTCTGTTCGCTCATTACTTACTCATCCATATAGTGTGTATCAATCAGAATATGTATTATATATATTCATATTAGGATCTCCTTTATTTCAAAAATTTAAGAAAACGTGATAACATCCATTTTACCCGATTACCAATTGTCGTTATTGTTTTAGTTTAAACGTAGTTAATTGCTAATTTTGTTACGCAAGCTATTTGAATAGAAATATTGTTACATAACAAAACTTTGCAGATTTCATCAGAAGGAAATGAGTAGTAGGACTTAGTGCATGAGCAGAGAAAGATATTGTAATATGTTTATCATATTCACCACATGTAGCCAAATTATGCACATCGTAGCTTTATAAGTAACCTTTAACAAATTACTAAAGTTATGAATTTCATACATTGATAAACAATGTCTCTGATAATGTTCATAGTGAAACGATTAGTTGTGTTGATACGTTTATCTTACTTATCAACAATATGACCAGTTAAACCATGTTCCCTTGGGATGGAAATAAGCTTGTATAACAAATGGTCCAAATTGCCTAATTAGGTTCACCACATCCATTTATATTTCACTCCATTTGACCAACATCCTGAACTGTATATAAACCTGCAGTAAGTACGTAGGTGTTGATTCAATTACATATCATTGTACATTCATAACTAGAACACATTAACATAATAAAGTGGAGTAAGACAAGTGCGGTTTAAAAATTAACATCAGCAGAAATATAAACACTGTCACTCTTACTACGACACAAAACAATTATTTGTTTATCATAATAAATAATTGTATTTAATTATTGCCAAGTATGATGTCATCAACCTATTCATGATCTTTCTTGTAGTACATTTTCAATTGACCTATGACGACGCTATAGAGGCTGTTTTATTTAGTTTTAAAGGTGTGTTTACCTGACAAAAATATCATTTTAATTCATAACACGGAGATCACATCATTTTTAAAATACAGATAAGACAAAATAAAAGGGAAATGAACTATTTTGTCCTCAATAATTTTAACGTTATACATTTCACATAGTAAACAAGCATATAAGTATGTAAACTCAAAATGTTCTGACTGCATCCTATAAAGAACGAAGACAGGTAAATATTTGTATCAAACGAAAATTAAACGGGATTATTTTAAACATCCAGGGACTGCCTTGTCAGGTTATCGACGGGCAATGGTTTTTGGCAGACGTACGTAACTATGACAACGTGTTCATTTCAACACAAACGGCGATGCCATCACTTGGTAGTCATCTTGTTCCAAATTCAACAGGAACCAAGATACCTGCTATGAACTGATAGCCTTGTATTTGCTTTGTTAAGAACGTAAATATATGGGTTGAAATGCACGTTCTTTATATTTAGGACGTCCTCATAACTAGTTGTTAACGTGTAGCAAGGAGTATATTTGTTAGCTATTCGCTTGCATTATATCGTACATGTAAAGATCATGCTTTTAAACACTAAAATAACAATGCAGCGCTGCATTAATAAACGAACGGGTAACAAAAACTCCATTGGCCACCTGGGCAAGTATTCATGAGCATTAATTACATTAAACAACATTTTCCTTTTTGAAACTACAATTAATCAAATATTTTGAGTGTCGATGCATTTTAGAGCAGGTGGTTTGATTCAAACTCATCCATCACGGTACCCTTTCATAAAAAAATTGCAATAATCATATGACTACATTTGTATATACAATTCGTGTCAATATACACACTCCATTGTGTTATACAGATGAAAAGCGAATGACTGACGGCTTGCCGCAGCAGGGGAGAATTGTTTGCACCAAATACACTCTGCGGTTTCACAATTTTAGGCCTTTCTTACACTGTCATGTTCAACTTTCGTTAGCGTGCTTATCAAAGTTATCTGGCACTGGATCATTGTTACTTAATAGATTCGATAAAGTTTGATGAAACTATTAACATGAAATATGAAATATGAGATTGTAATGCACCTAACATTGTGGCAGTGATTACATTTTTTTGTTCTTTTGAATGACACAACTGACAGGCGCCTGTACCTCTTGATGAATGCTCATGTATAATACACATTTTACTAGTTGTGATAGTTTAAGGTAGATCAGTTTTTGATAGGGAGCAATCATGAAAACATCTAAGGTACCCCAATTCTGTATTGTATGAAATGAACCAAGGAAAAACTCACTTAAAAGAAAAAGAAAAAAATAGAATGTTCTGATGCATTTGAAATTCGTTTGAAATCACAGATACATTGTAGGTAGGTACAAATTTAACAAGAATACTTTCAGTGTGATTATCATACCATAATACTACCTCTTCATTGATATTTTTGATAAATATCATTCATCACAATGAACAACCTTTAAATCGATATAAAATTAGTAGACGATAAACTTGAGGCAGGCTAACGAATTATAATGTTTAATAATTTGACATGGTTTGAAACTAAAGGCCAAATGCATCAGTCAGTTAATTTTTGTTAGTACGCTTTACCTATTTCCATGTTTCGGTTAACTTTAAAACATTCAATGCGTCTACTGTGTATATGTTGTGGTGACAGATGATTGATATTACACACTAAGTGTCACAGACGATAATGTCATCGATCTTTGTTCTGATATTGATGTAAGTCACGCCAAATGATCCCATATTGTTTCACCAAAACCTTTCATGATTGTCTTCAATAGTTAAGATCAATACAAAACACACATATTTTGTTGTAAGAAATCATCGGTATGATCTGTACTCTTTGTGTTCAAAGTACATGTACATTTTGTACGGCTAGATGTGTGATTTCTTTCTCTCATAGTTCGATGCATTCACAGAACTTGTTACTCTGATGGAACCGGGCTCTTTGTCGTCAGAAACTCCATTGATGACATGTACTGTACGTGATATCTTAAAGTTCATGTTTAAAATCCTTATTGTTTTAAAGTGCAGTTGACCTAAATAGTCTTTTTTTTGATAATATCGATGTACTTCTTATATATTACGAAATGTCTCTTAATGAAAACTTCTAAAACTATTTCTAAAATCTGAGTCCTGTTTGCCGCATGTTTCAAAAGGCAATGTACCTGCAGGATTGCCCTTTAACAGCAAAGTACCTTTTCTTCATATTTTCTCTCACTATACTAAGCTATGGCTTATGTGTAACCTTTAGCAGCGCTCCAGGGACAAAACCATTGAGAGATTGAACAGAGATTGGGGGAAGAAAACAACACAGGGTATGATAAAGCCGCTTGTTTTGTATACTTTAAACCTATTTGTTTTGACATTAACATTAAACAACAAAAGGTATTGTTTGCAAATAATGCATCTGTAATCAGATCCATCAATAAATATATATAACCGAATTTTATGGTTAAATTAACGATAAGTGGTGTATTTTTCAAAATCAAGCTAAAGTACATTTCTGCTCGATTGTTATAGCTTAGAAGGGGGAAGAGTTGGATGTCATTTTGTGTACCAATATTTTCTCTTTTATGAGATATTGGCCAAAGCTGCCAAAAATGACAAACCACTCTTTCAATTTTTGGATTTTTTAAAAGGTTATTGAGGTAAGTTTTATATATACTTAATCATTATCAAAATCTGTTGAGAAATCTGTGAATTCATAAAATGCTGCAGTTAAAATTCTTCTTATGCTCTTTTACTGTCATGCATGACATATGAGGTTAACATATTGCATTTAAAGTTTGATTTATTGATAACATAAAATGGAAGTTATGCAGGTTAAGAACCACCCCATCAAGTTTTCTGAAATTCTTGATTGAGAGTACGCCTCATTGTCGTTAGAATTATAAAATGGTTAATGTCTTATTAAGGCAATATATAAATTTAATAGGTATTATACTAATTGCAAGCATTAATCATGCTTGTAACTTAACGTTACTTTACCGAGTTAATCAATTACATTCAACGCATTTGACAGCATACACTATATAATGACCGAGAACAATATATCAGTTATGCATAATTTCATGTATTTAAGCCAGAAACATCAAGATGAATATACCTTGTATAATTCATCTTGACTAGTGAAGATTTGTATAACCTTTTTTTTCCTAAGCGAAAGAAAAATCACAGAAGAATTTTGTTCTGTTTCAGTCGTACAGATTGTATTCTTTTTTTTTAAAGTTTCTACAGAATAAAACAAAAAGAGGAAGCACATACATTTTGAGTTTCTTTTTATTATCTCAATAACAGTTTATAAAAATAACAAGTTTGTTCAGTCATGCAGACTGTTGTCGATAACAATAGTTATATAAAGTTATATAATATAAACACATTCACACACTTTGATATTGCCATGTGTATTTACGCACATTTGTCTAGTTCGTTACTTTTGTATACATTCATACTCCAAGTAACATGTTCATAATCGATAGAGTTTAATTGATTGTAAAAATATAGAATGTCTTGTGTTGTTAATAACAGACAGGATCTCTTCGTTATTTCATATGAATGATATGTTAACTAACGCTAACTATTTCAGTCAAAATTGCGTCCAATTGGTTAATAAAGTTACATAACCATCACTTCTTTTGAGAACACATTTAAACTCATACGTTCAGGGTGGGAACACAATTAGATTCTTTGGCAGAGTTCAGCAAATGTCTTTTAATAAATGAGCTCTTTTTCTGCTTTTAAGAATTTTCAGTCATAGAGCATCTTGCTATCTAGCAGGATCAAAGTGAAAATGGTGCAATGGGAACACCAGATTGTAATCCCAGGAAGTGTCACAGAAGTCAAAGCTGGTTGTGAACATCATGTATTCGTCGATAGAGAACGTTAAGAGTGGCTGTTTTACTTTTGCACATTGTTTCTGAATTTCTTGGAACTATACTCCTTGCAAGTTAGGATTCGAAACCCAATTCGAGTCCTTTTCAAAAGCTTAATGTTGTTCCACATATGCTGTCATCGCTGTCGGAGTCTGCCGAACTCAGGTCCTCAGCAGAATTGGAAGAGTCTGAAACGGTAGTAGAGTACAGTAACACATTAGAGCTTTGTCAAAGTATGCATTTGTTTAATAAGATTTATGCTTTACCGTTACTAAGTTTTGATAAAAAGACCATTGCTTGTAATGTTTCGTTATATTTCGTATTCTCCTAAAATAAGGTCTCATCATAGATTTTAATTCAAACTTGAACATGTAGCATATTTACCTTCAATGCTAGCGAGGGACCCACTTAGGTGACCGGTTATGATACAATGGTTCTTTTTGTCGGTGATGGACTCGTCAATGTTGACAAAGTTCATTCGTCCGTTGACTAGAGCCAGTTTCTTCCTAAGTGGCGTACTAGAACTCCCTTTCCGTTTGGTCAGTTTCTGGATGTTTTCATTGATACACATGAGCTGCTTTAACAACTGGACATCTTGCTGTCTAAGGTCAATCTGTAATGATGAAAAGATAGGAATAATAGTCTTGGATATTGTTGATGTTATCTTTCTTCCTTAATGGTAGAAATGTTTTTAAAACATGAACAATTGAAATAATTCGTTTTTAAACGTTTTAATTAAAATTATAATACAGTACCTTTTTATGATACAAAAAGAATCTAAATATGAAAAGTGTAATGATGAAATATGACAAAATCGTCTTTTAATATTTTATGTAAATCATAGATATTTACCATATCGCTTTTGAGTGTTGCCAGGGCACTGTTGATCCTGTCTGTAGCGGTAATGGTGGATGTTGACTGTGCAGACTCCATGTTAATCTCCTCGCTATGGCAGAACTGATTGTAAAGTCTATTTGATGTATAGGCAAGAACTGATCAGACTGGCTTTGTCATATCTTTATATACCAGCCCCTTGTCTCCATGGGGCTTTACAATCTTTACGGACGGCTGAATACCCAACCACTGAACACCTGGCATTCAAGCCACAAGCCACCAGAGAGATATCATTTACTATTATGGCGTGGTCATTATGTGTTATATTGATTTGAAATCAGGTCTCCTGCTAATATCTGTTTAATATATGGTGTTTGATATGATCATCATAATCCGTTGGTTCTACCACACACAAATCTACCTAGGTAAGATTCGAAACAACTGTTAAGATGAAGGGATGCAATAGAACAATGCACGTCTTCTCTAAAATGCCCGACATGTGTCTCTCGGTACAGAAAATGTAAACTATTCACTAGAAATACGAATTAAGGAATCAATATTTAAAATTCTTGTCAGAAGACACATAAACGCTAATTAAGTAAACTTTTGCACTGCAAAATATGCCAATTTCGTTCATTGAGAAATTAACGTAGGCCCATAACCAGGTTTTCTTGAAGCAGAATGCAATATCAAAGTACATTTTCAGAAGATGACTTACATTCATGTATGTGGTTCTATCCTTGGGTTTATGAATACCGTAGGCAGACCATTCAGGTTTTTGATCGATACATCAATGAGGAAATTAAAATTTAGGAATAAAATACATTTTTATGCACCGGAATAATCGGCAGTTCACTTTACTATGTTATGCACAAGTCAAGTTGAAATTGAATATGCACTATGTGGAACGAGTACTGATCTGATATCAAGCTTTATTTCTTTTAGAACAATTATGAAATAAATTTTTATTGATATTACTCACTTATTCTGATTACTGGAAAAATAAATGATACATAGAAATAAAGTAACTTTGTATCCAATTCATACATATTTTGATCTATATTTTGTTCTCCTTCTTTTTCTACATTTGATTTAATCAACAGTGGCTTTAGAGAAGACTTTGCAACGATGCTAAACTTCAAAGAGACAGAGATAGTAATGCAATCATCTTATTATAATGTAATTCAAGTAGAATTTATTCATTGTTTCCATGTTGAACCATATAATTGTCTCAATTGTCTGTCTGCTTTAGTTAAGGTAGTCACTCGGATTGTGATATGCATTGCATCGGTATTGAAACAACTTTCGCCTCAGAAACGGCTGAATTGTTTCGACGGCCCAATTACAGAAAGCACCCTTTAAAAAAGGCAATTTATTGCATGCAATAAAGGCGAGCTTGTGTGTTCTCGTATGTACTCAAAGACGCTGTTTGTGTGTGTGTGGTTTATATAAGATCCGGCCCGCCTTTTACAAAATGTGCTGGTATGTACTCCTGATCCTAATTCTATTGTAAATCAAACTAAAATCGCAACAACAGTTCACACATATTCATCATCAAAATAGACCCGTATAGCACTCTAGTCAGATTGTATATATACTTGGTCTTACCTGTTGCCACACCTTAGCGTACTGTAACACTGTTCATCAAAAGACACAAAAATCTTTCAAAATCTTCCTTTATAATTGTTAAAGTACAATCTATCGTGTTTATTGTTTAACATATCCACGTGCATGTTTATACTGTTAACAATGTTCAAAGATGTCAAACAGACGAATCCCTTAGCAGAACATCATACATAATATACCGAAGATTATCAGCAATAGACATGATAGTTTTTTCAAACAACACGTAAGATAAAGGGGCTGTAATGATTATCTGTAACAATAGTTTGAGATATAGTATATAATATATATTATGTATGTATTTTTTGTTTTAAAGTACACGATAAGTTTAATTGTAAGACAATACCTGTAACAAATATCGTTGTATCCTTACACGGTACTAATTCGAAACGTACTTGTACGCTTCATCACCAAATAAACCACTGAAGAAATAGATGGCGACATGCTGTTCTTATTTAGCAATCATATAAACATCCAACTCAGAACCCAAATATTTGCTGAGAGCGCTGTGAAGAGATCGGGAACTGAAATGTTGGTTACATCTGTTTAATGAATGAAAATGACGTGTCTTGTTTATATAATCTGTTTATTTGTTTGTTTTCTTTTGTGGCGAGAATGTAAAATTCTATGTGTAAAAGTTTGTTGATAAGTCCAGCATAAGATGGATAATTAATACACGCATAAAAATATTATCACATTTTCTATTTTACTATGGCTTTTATATAAATATATATAAAGATAATCTTAATTTTAATAACTTTCAATACCTGACTCATTGACATTTTAGAATATTTTTGGAATATTAACTTTCTAAAATAGTTTTAAATGTTTTAAATTTTACTAAAGTTTCTGAGCATTGTAATTAAAATATGAGCCATACATGTATATAATACATTTCCTTACTTTTGATTTACCATGTTTCCTTAATAAAACATTAGTCATCAGTTTTATTATTTCTTCAATAGTTTATCCTATAAGGAGCAAATACTGCATATTTCAGATACTATCTATAGTTTGCCTAAACTAACAATGATTTTCTTCCTCAATTTATAATTTATGAATGGTTATAAAAGAGGAATATATCCATCACGCATGTATATTTAATCAACAAATTCGTGACAGACTTTATTTCTTAATCAATAGTTGGAATAATTGATTTTTTTTCTTCACAGTTTGATTGACATCTAGCAGCTGTAAAAGGGGATCGTCTTTTAAAAATAATTGCAAATAGTATCATGATACATGTCACAACTATTCTACACATAAATATTTTCCAAGATAACATTGGCATGCACATCAAATATTTTATTACAATGCTTTATTTCAATATAGATTGATCAAAATTGAATGTCTAATTGCTATTTTACGACAGGCTAATACAAGTTACTTTATGAATCACATAATAGGATTCCGAAGGCATAATGCATTGAAATGAACAACATATGTACATTCTTTGCATTCATCACGGATCGAGCAAAAGCTCTGTTCCCAGGTGATATGACATTGCACAATTCCGATATAAGTTTTTCAGGGTAATGGATCCAGTAAAAGTATCAAACTTTAAAATATAAAATGTTGACATACATGTTACACCTATTTGAAAGTCCCTTATAATGACCTAATATATTCGATACAATCTAGCAATGAATTTGAAATAGATCGATCGATATAAGCAACTTGTATACTGATCAGAATCCAAAAATAATTCAGTGAATAAACCTTTATTTTATAACGCATCAATGGTGATATGATTTCAAATACTATTCTAAAAAAATAAACTCATATACAAAACCACTAGTCCTCGTTATAGCAAATACCACTGTTCAAAAAAAACTTACATTAAAAAAGTATTCGGTTTGTAAAATATCTGGCGATTTGTGTGATTTTTATGTTGTTACTTTTGCGAGAAATAGAACAAAATTTAACAGATTATTTGTATTTTATAACCGTTGTGTGCTTGATGTAAATATATGTGAGAGAAAATAAGTGGAAAACAAATCTATATGTTAATACTATTTTTTAAATGGTGGTTTTGTTTTTAAAAATCTGTCGAATTTGTACTTTAATGTGTTGAGAACCAAGTTTCGCATAACAATCAATATTTCACACAAAGTGTTGGATCATAGGTTCTCATAAACATTATCTACTGAATACTGGAGACTTTGTCCCATTGTTTATCAAACCAAACTGATACGCATCATCCACGGGACCATGATGTTCAGCATCAGATCGTCATGGCCTGTAGTGAAGATCAATTATAGGATGAATGCTCGTGTGAACAAAGTACAGGTACACTTCAATGGGTGTATGGGTTCCAGATGGGTTAAACCGATGGTCTGTAGACGTTATTGTTAACACTAGCGATACTATGCACTTTATAGATTAACATGGCCCCGGACGCACTTGTTTCAAATTCCGTTGGCGCAATTGGTTTAACGAGCAGGCACCTGTTTTAAAGTATTGCTAGATGTAGCGATTTTATCACTACAACAAAGCTTCCTTTTTGTAGAAGTTTTACAAGTGTTTTATTTACATTTACCTGTTACTAGAGGTATTCAACATCGCTTCAATTTGTTGAAAACATAATATCAAATTTTTGTTAACATATCTAGTTCATCAAGACAATATAAATATTTGCATGTGTTTTATGAAATTTGAAAGTGAAGAAAAGTGTTCACTGTTTAAACATTATAGCTATCAGAAAGGATGCAAAAAAGAAATAAAATCTAACAATCTGCCTTGTTTACTTATAATCATTTATATAACGATTATAACGGCAATGCATCGTTTAATTGACTAGTTATTTTTCCTGTGATTCTAATAATATCTATTTTAAAAATAACATGTTTTGTTTAGGAATTTGAAAAGATGATCAATGCATTTCCTAAAATTTGATTGGCTCTTCGTATTCGGGATGTTTGATGATCCCAGTTTGTATGAAGAATGAAAATAATAAAAAATGAAATGGGTTGTCTGTTAGCATTCGATATCTGTCATATGAATCGTGATTTTCGGAGCAGGTCCGGAAATATCGAATGAAATGCACGTTTCCTCAATATTCCGGGGATGTGACTGTCAAGAAAAGGGCATTTCAACATAGGAAATTTCAATCGTCACGCTTATCATTCAGCTGAATTGTAAGCTTTGTTTCTGTTGTCTTTTTGTAAGTAAAGTTCGAAATAATCGACTTGTGTTGAAATGTCTATAAATGGCCTGGTTTTAAGCTAAGGAGGCTACACACGATCGTTGTAGTCAATAACTTTCTTTTTATTTAAAGACATTGCATCACAAATGTACTGTAAGCGTTCATAGTTTAGCGGTTCTCTAAATTCAACGCTCTTCGCCCTTTATAACTTACGCTAAATTCTAATTATGGTAATACAAGTTTCTGTTTATCATTTTCTCTGCATATTATATGAGTGCGCTAATTCCTCAACTCGTTGTCCATTAAAACTCGTTTATATGCTAAAATATGAGTCCGCTAAATTAAGTACTCGTACAGTATCTGAAAGGAAATTGAACGACTTGGCAAGATAATTCCGGCTATAATGTTTGCTCATACAAACATTTAAATGCTCAATGCAATTATTTTATGACAAAAATAGAAAAAACATATTTGAGGTTCATTTTTTATTACCCAAATAACAATTTGTAACAAATAACAATTTCATACCAGTCGTTAAGACCGTTGTCGATAACAACAATTATATATAAATATTCAAGATATAACACCTATTTAACACTTTCGCACACTTTCAAACTTACATGCGTATATGCGCACGTGTGTCATGGTAGTTACAATCAAAATCACTCATACTGTCTATTAAACGTCCATAATCGATTGTGGTTAATCGATAGTCTGAATAAAATAAATGTTGTAAAGCTTATTGCAATTATAAATATTCTCGACAGGCACATACGGCTTGTGTTTTCTATGGGCAACATCCCTCGTTGGTTGGTTATAAATGGAATATAGAATACATAATATTGGTCATTTTCTTAAACACCTTTCATGCACATACACGCCCACTTTTTTAGAACACAAATAGACATTTGGCAGAATTCAGCAAATGTTTGTCAAATGAAATACACATATGTCTTTCAGCAAGACCGTCGGGTTTATATCTAACAATGCTCGGCTAGTTTTGTATGTCCTTTACTGTCCGGATTTCAATATGTATGTCAGATACACGTGTAAGTTGTTTCCACTGGTGTGTCGATTTCACGCTAATACTTTGAAACATACTCCATATCCAGTACAATATAACACATCAGAAAGTTACTTTGTTCGAATGTTCTTGGTGTAATTTGACTTTCCTTTTTTTGCGTTTTTTGAAAGGGATAAAAACACAATTCCTTTCTAATGGTTGTGGGTGGCTCCACACAAACTGTCATCGCTGTCTGAGTCCGTCGAACTAAGATCTTCCGTGGAACTTGAAGTGCCTGAAACCATTGAAAGTAAATAACAGATTAATATGAATCCAATAAATTTAATATGAAACAAACGTAGACACACATAAGCATTCATTACATTTCTTGTAGTTTTTTTCTTTCCCTATGAAGTTTCATACTCTTTTGGAGTTGCATTAATAAATAATTTGATAGATATTGAATGATATCAATAAAACCGAAATAAGAAACACAATTACCTACAATGCTAGAGAGAGATCCAGTAAGGTCACAGGACATGAAACTTTGGCGTTGTCGATCAGATGTTTACTCGTCAATGTCGACAAAGTTCATTCGTCCGTTGACTAGCGCCAGTTTTTTCCTAAGTGGTGTACTAGAACTCCCTTTCCGTTTCGGCAGTGTCTGGATGTTTTCATTGATGCACATGAGCTGCTTCAACAACTGGACATCTTGCTGTCTAAGGTCAAGCTGTAATGATTAAAAGATAGGAATGAAAGTCTTGGATATTCTTACTGCTATTTTTATCCTTAATGGTCGACATAAAATTGAAACTTATTTTTTTTTATAATACAAAAAGAATCTAAATATGAAAAGTGTAATGATGAATTATGATAAAATGGTATTTTTTTAAAATATTTTATGTTAATCATAGATATTTACCATATCGCTCTTGAGTGTTGCCAGGGCACTGTTGATCCTGTCTGTAGCGTTAATAGTGGATGTTGTCTGTGAAGGCTCCATGTTAATCTCCTCGCTATGGTGGAAATGATTGTTAAGTCTATTCGATGTATAGGCAAGAACTGATCAGACTGGCGTTGTCATATCTTTATATACCAGTCCCTTGTCTCCATGGGGCTTTACAATCTTTACGGACGGCTGAATACCCAACCACAGGACACCTGGTATTCAAGCCACAAGCTTAAGCCACCAGAGAGATATCATTTACCATTATGACGTGTTAATTATGTGTTATATTGATTTGAAATCAGGTCTCCTGCTAATATCTGTCAAATATATGGTGTTTGATATGTGTAAAATGGCTGACATGTGTCGCTCGGTACAGAAAATGTAAACTTTTCACTAGAAATACGAATTAAGGAATCAATATTTAAAATTCTTGTTAGAAGACACATAAACGCTAATTAAGTAAACTTTTGCACTGCAAAATATGCCAATTTCGTTCATTGAGAAATTAACGTAGGCCCATAACCAGGTTTTCTTGAAGCAGAATGCAATATTAAAGTACATTTTCAGAGGATGACTTATACTCATGTACGTGTTTTTTCCCTTGGGTTTATAAATACCGTAGGCAGGCCATTCAGGTTTTTGATCGATAAATCAATGAGGAAATCAGAATGGAGGAATAAAAAACATGTTTATGCACCGGAAAAATAAACAAATCTGTTGTATATAGGGTCAATGTGTTGAATAACTATGTTTTGTTATGTTATAGAATAGAAAATGCACTTGGTGAAATGTGGACTGATTAATTAACAAGCTTTCTTTCTTTTATATCAATTATAAAACAGGTTTTTACATACATTACTCACTCATACCGATAACTGGTTAATTCAATGCTACATAGTAATATAGCTATTGAATATCCACGTTTTTTGTTACACGTTTTGACCTATATTTTGTCCTCTTTCTTATCTACATTCACTTTTCTATAGTGTCTCTACAGAAACCACCGAGTAAAATGAAATCCAAATGAGAGAATGACCTTAGTTTTTGCAAAAACGCGCTAAAGAAAGAAATGCTATCATCTTAATATATTGTAATTCAATTATTATTTATTCATTGTTTCCATGTTGAGCCAAGTGTTTGTCTCATTATGCTGAAACATCTTTCGTCTCCGAAATAAGCAGTTTGATTGTTTTTGACTGTCCGATTACAGAAAATATCATTGCATGCATTAAAGGCTCTATAGGTTGATAACAGGATAAGGGTTAGCTGAATTGCCTTTAACTGAACATTGGCTGTGCCATATAATTGAACTTATTTCTGTATAGCTCGATCGAAGTATTTTTTTCGCATGTACTCGGAGACGTTGTTTGTGTGTGGGGTATAAGATCCGGCCTGCATCTTGCCAAATGTGTTTGTCTGTGGTCCAGATCCTAACTCTATTGTAAAAGCAACAACAACTCACGCATATTCATAAACAAAATAGACCCGTATCGCACTCTTAACTGTTGCCACACCTCAGCGTACTGTAACACTTATCAACAAAAGACGCAAAAATCTTTCAAAATCTTCGTTAATAATGGTTAAAGTACAATCTATCGTGTTTATTGTTTAACATATCCACGTGTATGTTTATACTGTTAAAATGGATCAAAGACGCCAAACAGATGAATCCCTTAACAGTACACAATACACAATATACCGAAGATTATCAGCAATAGACATGATAATTCTTTCAAGCAACACGTGAGATAAAGGGTCTGTAATGATTATATGTAACAATAGTTTGACGGTGTATATTATGTATATATTTGTTGTTTTAAAGTACACGATAAGTTTAATTGTTAGACACTACCTGTTACAAATATCGTTGTATCCTTACACAGTACTAATTCGAAACGTACTTGTACGCTTCACCACAAAACAACCCTTGGAAGAAATAGATGATGGCAGGCTTTTTGTCTCAAGCAATCATAAACCTTCAACTCAGAACCTAGATCAGGGAGCACTGGGAAATGATCGGGAACTGAAATATTGTTTATATCTATTTCATGAATGAAGATGATGTGTCTTGTTGATATAATCTCTTGATGTTTTTGTTTTCGTTTTGACGTGTATGTAAAGTGTTTTTTTGTGTGTTAAATTTTGATGTACACTAATGAAAATAATATCTCATTTTTCAATTTCTTATTACTAATATAAAATATATATGAAGTTAATCTTAATTTCAATTAGTTTCAATACCTGCGTCATTGACGTTTTAAAATATTTTTTGAAATATAAATTTTTTAAAATAGTTAAAAAAATGTTTTCATTTGTTTCTGAGCATGTTCATTAAAATATGAGCTATATATAATACATTTCCTACTTTTGATTTACCATATTTCCTAAATAAAACATGAGTCATCAGTTATATTATTTCCTCAATAGTTTATCCTATAAAGAGCAAATACTTGCACTAAATCTGCATATGTCAGATACTATCTATAGTTTGCCTAAACTAACAATGATTCGCCTCCTCAATCTATGAATGGTTATAAAAGAGAAGTATATCCATCATGCATGTATATATAATCAACAAATTCGTGACAGACTTTATTTCTTAATCAATAGTTTGAATAAAAGAATTATTTTTATCACAGCTTGAATGACATCTAGCAGCTGTAGGAGGAGATCGCATTTTAAAAATAATTGCAAATAGTATTATGATACATGTTACAACGATTCTACACATAAAATGTTTTCCAAGATAACATTGGCATGCACATCAAATATTTATTACAATGCTTTATTTTAATATAGATTGATCAAAATTGAATGTCTAATTGCTATTTTACGACAGGCTAATACAAGTTACTTTATGAATCACATAATAGGATTCCGAAGGCATAATGCATTGAAATGAACAACATATGTACATTCTTTGCATTCATCACGGATCGAGCAAAAGCTCTGTTCCCAGGTGATATGACATTGCATAATTCCGATATAAGTTTTTCAGGGTAATGGATCCAGTAAAGGTATCAAGCTTTAAAAATGTAACATGTTGATATACACGTTTTTTCATTTCAAAATATTGCATTAAATCCATCAGATTTAATGGGAATTGGGCAATAGGCAAAGCCTATACAAGCCCTCTTCCTAGCAATGAATTTGAAATAGACCGATCGATATAAGCAACTCGTATACTCATCAGAATCCAAAATTAATTTAGTGAATAAACCTTTATGTTTTTAACGCATCCATGGTGATAAGATTTTTAAATACTATTTTAAAAAATAAACTCATATACAAAATCACTAGTCCTCGTTATAGCAAATACCACTGTTCAATAAAACCTTACATTAAAAAGTATTATATTTGTGAAATATCTGGCGATTTGTGTGATGTTTATTTTGTTACTTTTGCGAGAAATAGAACAAAATTTAACAGATAATGTGTATTTTATAACCGTTGTGTGCCTGATGTAAATATATGTGGTGGAAATAAGTGGTAAACAAATCTATCTGTTAATAATATGTTTTAATGGTAGTTAAGTTTTTAAATCCGTCGAATTTGTACTTTATTGTGTTGAGAACCAAGTTCCGCATAATAATCAATATTTCACACAAAGTGTTGGATCATAGGTTCTCATAAACATTATCTACTGAATACTGGAGACTTTGTCCCATTGTTTATCAAACCGAACTGATACGTATCATCCACGGGACCATGATGATCAGCTTCAGATAGTCATGGCCTGTAGTGAAGATCAATTATAGGATGAATGCTCGTGTGAACAGGGTACAGGTACACTTCAATGGGGGTATGGGTACCAGATGGGTTAAACCGATGGTCTGTAAACGTTATTGTTAACACTAGCGATACTATGCACTTTATAGATTAACAAGGTCCCGGACGCACTTGTTTCAAATTCCGTTGGCGCAATTGATTTAACGAGTAGGCACCAGTTGTTAAGTATTGCTAGATGTGTAGCGATTTTATAACTACAAGAAACATTCCTTTTTGTAAAGGTTTTACAAATATTTTATTTACATTTACCTGTTACTAGAGGTATTTAACATCGCTTCAATTTGTTGGAAATACAATATCATTTTTTTGTTAATATATCTAGTTCATCAAGACAATATAAATATTTGCATGTGTTTTATGAAATTGGAAAGTAAAGAAAAGTGTTCACTGTTTAAACATTATAGCTATCAGAAAGGATGCAAAAAAAGAAAAACAATCTAACACTCTGCCTTGTTTACTTGCAATCATTTAAATAACGATTATAACGACAATGTATCTAACGATTGCTAGTTATGTTTCCTGTGATTCTAATAATATTTATTTAAAAAATAACATATTTTGTTTTCGAATTTGAAAAGTTGATCAATGCATTTCCTAAAATTTGACTGGCTCTTCGTATTCGGGATGTTGGAATGATCCCAGTCTATATTGATAATGAAAATGTAAAAAAATGTAAATCTATAGAACTAGACAAAAAAGGAAATATTTCCACAAAGATCTCCGAAAAGGTTTCAAAAAGTGTAAGACCAGATGTTCTTGAAGGTTAAGCGTCGTCTACTCATCAATGCCAACCGCCAGGAAACTCGAACTCTATTCAAAGTAATGTTGCGTTCTCTATGAAAGTTACGGTGAAATGACAACGAAACCAGAAGGAAAACTAATCAGCATAAGTATGTCAATATTCGTTGTTACTCGAAAGAAATATGGAAATTTCCAAATGGTACCATGATTGCCCCTATAAAAAGTAGCATTATCTTTCATCAATCCAGCTTCATTGTAACCTGTGCTGAATTGAAACTGTTTGTCTGTTAGCATTCGATATCTGTCACATGAATCGGGATTTACGGAGCAAGTCCGGAAATATCGCATCAAATGCACGTTTCCTCCATATTATCATTAAGCTGAATTGGAAGCTTTGTTTCTGTTGGTCTTTTTGTAAGTAAAGTTCGAAGTAAGCGACTTGTGTTGAAGTGTCTATAAATTGCCTGATTTAAAGTTAAGGAGACTTCATACGGTCGTTGTAGTCAATGAACTTCTTGTTATTTAAAGACATTGCATCACCGATATACTATAAGTGTACATAATTTGACGGTTCTCTAAATGCAACGCTCTTCGCACTTTATGCCCTGCGCAAATTTTTTATTGTGTTAATACAAGTTTCTATATACGTTTCTTTGTATAATTTATGAGTGCTTCAATGCGTTGATCAATTAAACTTCGTTTTTATGCTACAATTTGAGTCCGCTAAATTAAGTACTCGTACATTATCTGAAAGGAAATTGAACGACTTGGCAAGATAAGTCCGCATGCCTATGTTGGCTCATACAAACATTTAAATGATCAATGCAATTATCTTATGAACAAAAAGTAGAAAATTCATATTTGAGGCTCATTTTTATTACCCAAATAACAATTTGAAACAAATAACAATTTCATACCAGTCGTTAAGACCGTTGTCAATAACAATAATTATATAACTATTCAATACATAACAATTTTTTAACACTTTCATACACATTCAAACTTACATGCGTAGATGCGCACGTGTGTCATGGTAGTTACAATCAAACTCACTCATACTGTCTATTAAACGTCCATAATCGATTGCGGTTAATCGATAGTCTGAATGAAAAAAATGTTGTAAAGCTTATTGCAATTATAAATGTTCTCGGCAGGCATCTACGGCTTGTGTTTTCTATGGGAAGCACCCCTCGTCTGTTGGTTATAAACGGAATATAGATTACATAAAATTTGTCATTTTCTTAAACACCATTCATGCACATACACGCCCACTTTTTTAGAACACAAATTGACATTTGGCAGAATTCAGCAAATGTTTGTCAAATGAAATACACATATGTCTTTCATCACGACCGTCGGAATATAATATCTAACCATGCTCGGCTAGTTTGTTCTGTCCTTTACTGTCCGGATTTCAATATGTATGTCAGATACACGTGTAAGTTGTTTCCGCTGGTGTGTCGATTTCACGTTAATACCTCCATATCCAGTACAATATAACACATCAGAAAGTTACTTTGTTCGAATGTTCCTGGCGTAATTTGACTTTCCTTTTTTGCGGATTTTGAAAGGAATAAAAACACAATTCCCTCCTAATGGTTGTGAGTGGTTCCACACAAACTGTCGTCGCTGTCTGAGTCCGGCGAACTAAGATCTTCTGTGGAATTTGAAGTGCCTGAAACCATAGAAAGTAAATGACAGATTAATATGAATCCAATAAATTTAATATGAAACAAACGTAGAAACAAATAAGCATTCATTTCTTTTCTTGTAAATATTTTTTCACTATGAAGTTTCATAATCTTTTGGAGTTGCATTAATATAATGATTTGATAAATATTGAATCATATCAATAAAATAGAAATAAGAAGCACAATTACCTTCAATGCTAGAGAGAGATCCAGTTAGGCTTCTGGACATAAAACTTCGTCTGTGTCGATCAGATGTGGACTCGTCAATGTTGACAAAGATCATTCGGTCATTAACCAGTGCTAGTTTCTTCCTGAGAGGTTTGCTAGAACACCGTTTCCGTTTGGTCAGCGTTTTTATGTTGTCGTTGATACACATGAGCTGCTGCATCAACTGGACATCCTGTTGCCTGATATCAAGCTGTAAGCATAACAAATGATAGATTAATAATTGATATTGATTTGTATTGTGTAAAAAACTGTTTACAACTGTAAAATTTGGAAAACAAATATTTTCCTTTTATTTGACTACTCTATAAAAACGAAAAAACATTTATAAAGAAAAAACTTGAAAACTTAACGTACAAGAACATACAGACTGGGTAAATAAACAACGTGATGGAGCTAATATAAACAGCAAATTACCATATCACTTCTGAGAGTAGCCAGGGCATTGTTGATCCTGTCAGTAGCGGTGATGTCTGTTGTCTGTACAGATTCCATGTTGGTTCCTTGTGTAGTATACAACTGTTTGTTACGTGTAAACGATGTCTAGTAGGCGAGAACTGATCAAGCTGGCATTGTCATTCCTTTTTATACCAACCCAGTGTTACGGGTAGCTTAACAACCACGTGGTATATTAGCCGTATGCCACCAGAGAGAGATTGGTTACACCTTTGAATGGTGTCTTGTGTGTCTATGGGACTGTTAATAGGGTATGGGGTTACATATTAATTCCGTATATGGTGTTGGCTATGTTTCCCATTATTCCAACATCGTTCCATAGGTGCTCCCGCATTCCGGATATCTACCTAAGTATGTGTGAGGCACATATCGTGATCAAAGAGCGAAACGTCCTTGATATGGCATTTGCCAGTTTACTGATTGATACTATATATCGTATTTGGTATTTTTTGTAGTTGCTTCTATGCTTTATGTTTAAAACGACTTTGTAAGTAAACGTTTTTTAAATTAAGTTTTATGATAAACAAAACATGGCAATTTTCATTCATTTATTATTATGTTGAAGCTGTTTGTTAGTGTAATGCGGTGCGTTGGTTTTTTAACAGAAATAGTATTTGTTTTACATTGTTTGCTCAGTAGGTCTTCAATTGGTACTTATGCGACATTCATACATCAACTGTCGTTGACTGTTTACACTTTTAACTTAAGAACTAAATAATATGGTTTGTAGTATTGTTGATATGTATCACACAGATAATATACTACGTTTTGTAAGTGGTATGATTTGGTAGTCTGGGTCAGGGTTGAAAAAATTGAATATGTGTTCACGACTTATTTGGACTGAATACGATCACAAAATATTTGATTTAATATCCATGAATATAATTTGGTATTATATGGACTTGCATATTTGTACTCCCCCTTATACAATGCAACTTGTGCTGCATGCATATCTAGTTAAATTTAGATCGTCGCATCGCTCTCTTTTACTGCGACTTATCAGTAAACGGGTGCGCTGCCAAGATCTCATATTGATTTGATGGATGCATGTTCATATGTTAACTATGTAACAGGGGAACAACTAATTTTTCATATGATTTGTTTTCTATAACAAGTGAAAATTATTGAGGTTTGAAGTTTCTCTGCCTTTAATATTAGGAAATTTGCTCACACATTAATGTCTCTGTTGAAATAATATTCTTTGAAATATGTGTTAGTCCAAAAAATATTATGAAACACCAATTAGATTTACTATCATTTCCAGACAAACTGTCGTCACTGTCAAAATCTGCTGAACCGGAATCTTTTTTGGTATTGATTCATTCGGGTTTATGCCTTTTCGTCGCCAAGATTATAATTTAACTTTGATAAAGTATTACTAAAACTATTAATTATAAACAAGCTATTTAGTGTCCTTCGAAGAATTAGTAAGGACTATGTTTTCAATCCCATTTATACCAACCCTGTACCTATACGTGGACTTACGTAAAGTCTGCTGGTGGTTTAATTATCTTACACAAAACACCTACTGTATTAGCCAAGTACCTCCGGAGAGAGATCAGTTACATTTGGCACGGATAGCCTATTTTATATATAGTGACAAAGCATGGATGTGTTTGCATATTAATGCTTCAGTTGTTTAATTTACTTCAATGTTTTTGACAAGTTATTTTTATCATTGCATTCCTACTGAAATACATACGTTCCGGCGATGATTTGTTAACGGAGATGATACATGAAAATAACAATAATCCTTTGTGTTAAACTTGCAAAATATGTTTTCACATCGGACGTCTTGAAAGCTATATTTGTAAATAAAACGATAAATGCAAAAACGAAATACCGACATATCATCTTCACTATTACCAATCCAATAGTGTTTAAGATTTTCATCACTATAATAATTCGCGTTTAATTTATATACATATTACAAATACGAGCGAAACAATTAACAAAGGAATGTGTAATTTAGCTAAGTTGTGTACTCCAATGTTTTTGACATTTTTTCGGTTATACTCTAATGGTAATGTGGACTCGTTCACTATTACCAGTTACGCGTGAATTGATAACACTTAGTTCCAGCTGAGATTTGTTTGGTCTGCTATGTAGCCCGTTTACAGACAGCGACGACCAACTTGCTGAACTGTATGCAATAGGCTACACTGACTTGTGTATTGCTTATTGTGCATGCATATCTTTGACAGAAATTCCACGTTGTCGCGGCCAGTTAAGCCATCATAAATAAAAAATAGTAACTGTGTCATGGAACGAAATGAGAACAAGAACAATAACATTGTTTTCAATTATATTTTAATTATATAATATTATTAACATTAAAAAATAAATTGCATCTTTCCCAACTGCATTACTCATGTACACACATTTTTACAGTAAACATACTCGAACACACGTTCGTGGATTTACCAATTCATTCATATTTGCACATGTCAACCTAATATAAACATGCACCTTTTTATTTATATACATGTAGCATACTCATATTATATCAAAATAATCATGCTACTTTTGAAAAAAAGGTACTCGCAGATGCTTGTCTTATGTATATTTCATGTGTGGATTGTGTTTACATGTGCACGTACTTTCCATACTTTCGGACCTTATCATACACTTTTATTCCACAAAACGTATCTACATGCACACGGTTTGAACACAATTACATAAAAATGGCAGATGTGAGCAAATGTCATTTAACTATGATACAGATATGTCTCGTAATAGCTTTGTCGTGACAACTTTGTTTTTCTTTTTCATGTTAAGAAACATTTATGAGGTAGTTTGATTTGTGCGTTCTCCATCGACTGAATTAAAACAATTCCCAATTGTCGAACGACTTTTAAATTTGATGTCTTCAAATTCTTTGCGTAGAATGTCCAAACACACATGTTCATATTTGAAACAATCAACTCTTTGTTCAGCGAAGATAACGTTGTTATGTTGTTACACTGACTTTGGCGAATGTATAGAACAGAGTCAGAACGTGTTACGTAACGTTAATAAGTTAATTTTCATTACCCGACAGATTGCCGTCACTGTCAGAATCTGCAGAAATTGAATCTTCTTCTGGAATCGTTTCATTCAGGTTTATGCATTTTCTTCGTCCGTTGAGCAACGTGTATTTCGTTTTGCGTTGTCTGCCAGAGTTTGGCCGTCGTTTGGTCAGCGTCTTTATGTTGTCGTTGATACTCATGAGCTGCTGCATCAACTGGACATCTTGTTGTCTGATGTCAAGCTGTAATGATAAAAGTTAGCATTCTATTAGATTTGATAAAGCTTGATTATATACTAAATATTTGGATGTTACTCAATATACATAGACAATTCTTGGATTTTTGTTTTAATTTCTATTTTTGATATTAAGTTGATTTTAAAAATCAATATAGAAAATACAGCGTGTTACACAATATATATATTTTTTTATCAAATTATATGGTTATTCAGAATACTTATTAAGAAATAGTTACCATATCACTCCTGAGTGTGGCGAGAGCACTATTTATCCTGTCAGTAGCGGTATTGTCGGATGATATCTGTACTGATTCCATGTTTATCTTTGGACTGAAAAAAATATTAGACGGTCTATTAGAAGTTAGTCAGTATCTGTAGAAGAACTGATCAGGTCTATGTTTTCAAATCTATTTATACCAACCCTCTACCCGTACGTGGGGCTACGTAAAACCTACGGGTGGTTTCAATGTCTTACACAAAGCACCTGTCGTATCAGCCTAATACCTCCGGGAAGGTATCAGTTACATATTGCACAGATAATCTGTATATCGTATAGTGACAGAGCATACATATATTTCAATAAGGATATGATAAGATGGTGTGAGATATGGGTTTTTTCTGCTTTTGTTTTAAGATCCTCACAAGGAATACAGAAATACAGAGATACAGAAATCAATATCAAAATTCTGCCAAATACCAACACGGAGAAGTGGTTTCCATCCTTGCGGTCGTGACAGCGGGGCTTGTACATGTAACAAAGAATGAAGTACCAACACACTGACATGCTTCCCTTACTGCGACCCCATCACACATACCACCTATATCACCACTACCTCATTTTACAATTGATGCAGTTGATATGCATATTAAGTTTTTAAATGAAAACACTTAGATGTCAATGAAACATTGATCATTGGAATGTGCGAGATATTATGCTCATCGCTATATCTAATTTTGGAACAACTCTTTGGTGCAGAAATTAAAAATATCTCAGCTGACAGTCGGTTAGATGATTATCGACAAAGTGTATCACAGGTTTATCAAAATGTATTCCATGTTATTTGTTTTAATAGTATTTTTATTGATGGAAATATTCTGGATTAATCGAACGATTTCTGCAGGGTTTCCTTGTTATATTAATAAGAATGAATATACAAACAATTAGCGATTTTCGAAAAAGAAACAGATGCAGATTATGCTGATTTCCAAAGATATTCGTATAAAAGTAAAATCTTAATATGTCGAAGTCTTTAAACTAGATAAAATCACAGTTCACTTATTTAAAAATGATGGGATATAAGAATGACACTTTAAGTGTTTTCAACGACTTTGCTTCTCCCCAATCCGTTTGTTTCCATTAAATATAACGATACATTTTGAGTCAACACTATAATAACATTAATTTCTTTAACATTTGAATCTACTTGAGAGCCCATCCCTATTAAGCAATATTCTGTCTCGAGAGACAAACTTTTTCAATCTTCACAAATTAGTTTTATTAAGCATTTTTATACTCCATTAAGATACCATTTTAGGAAATGACCACTTTCGAGCCTCTCCTTGGTTGGATTTCTAATAAAACACTCGGTAAAATATTGATGCATTCTAATATAGATTTTTTAGAAGCATTAGACTAGTCTAGCAGTTCTTCGTTACTGCACCATTACGTTCAAACTATTTAAATTCATTAAAACCTTTAAACAAGTGAGCTTCAACACAGCCCTTCCAGTGAAATGGGAATATTTCATGGATACATACTGCTGGTTATCTTGATTTCAGTGATCATATTGCAAAAAAACAGAATGTTCTGGTTTCACATCTTTCAGGTTGATTCTGGTTATTGATAAGTTGACATTACGTGTCTCCACGAGGAAACGAATCAGCATTCTTAAGAAATAACTATATTATATAGAAATGAAGACAAGAACAAAAATATTCTGTAAAACTTGTTTTTAATATTGTAATTAACGTTTAATAAATATTGCATCTTTCCCAAATCTTAAACACTCGTCCACACATTTTGACAAACATCATGCACACACTGGAACATACGTTCGTATATTTGCCCATTCATTCAAATGTGCACATATCAATCAATGTAAATACATGTAACCTCTAGTTTTGAATACGAGCACATTAGTCAAGCATCACCTTGTTTTATCAAAAGATGAAAATTGTTTTTTTAATAAAATCATTTATTGTTAGATAACTGGCATAAGTACTATTTCAGGTGTGGAATGTTTGAACATGTTCGTACCAGATTAACTATGCTTTCAGACTTTATAATACATGCTTGTGTCATAAAATATACATACATTCAAACGTTTGGAACACAATTATTTAACAACTGGCAGATTTGAGCAAATGTCATTTCACTAAAATACAGATATGCATCTGAAAAGCTTCGTCACTATAACTTTGCTTTGTCGTTCAATGTGAAATCCTGAGGTAGTTTACACTGTGCATTGTTCCGTCGACTGAACTAAAGCAATGTTCCGAATGTCTAACGAGCACTCGAATTATTCCAATTCTTGTACGTTGTGTTAAGTTTTTTGATAACATATTTGTAGAATGTCAAACAAATAAATCCATCTTTGAATTGTAACCATTATAAGTTCAGTACGGAAAGCGGTGTAACTGACTTTTGTGAAAGATCGTAGGTATGTCCATTAAGTTTTATAATTTAGCAAACCAGGAGTTTTAACGAAACGCAAGTTAGATTAATTATCATTACCAGACAAACTGTCGTCACTGTCAGAATCTGCAGAACTTGAATCTTCTTCTGGAATCGATTCATTTAGGTTTATGCATTTTTTTCGCCTGTTGAGCAACGTGTATTTTGTTTTGCGTTGTCTGCCAGAGTTTGGCCGTCGTTTGGTCAGCGTCTTTATATTGTCGTTGATACGTATGAGCTGCTGCATCAACTGGACATCTTGTTGTCTGAGGTCAAGCTGAAATAGTAAAAAGAAATGTCTTATAAGATTTTATCAACATTGATTTTGAAATCAATATACAAAATACAGAATGTTACACAATATACATTTATTATCGAATTATTGGTTACCAATAATATTTTTTAAGGAATAGTTACCATATCACTCCTGAGTGTGGCGAGAGCACTATTTATCCTGTCAGTGGCGGTACTGTTGGATTCCATGCTTATTCTTGGGCTGGTATGAATTGTAAAATGGTTTTGCTATAGGTAAGTCAGTGTCGGTAGAAGAATTGACATGGTCTCTGTTTTCAACACTATTTATACAAACTCCCCACCCTTACGTGGGGCTACGTAATACCTACGGGTGGTTACCTTTTCTTATACAAAGCACCTGTTGTATCAGCCAAGAACCACCGGGAAGGGATCAGTTACATCTGGCACAGGTAGACTGTGTATCATATAGTGACGGAGCATACATTTATTATTATATTAATTGTTTAGATAGTGTGAGATAAGTTTGTTCTGCTCTGCTATAAATTAAGATACCCACCGGGAACATATACAAGTCGGTGTGAGAGATACAGAAATAAATACCAAAGTCTGTCAGATACCAACAAGGGGAAATTGGTTTCCACACTCGGGTCCATTACAGCTATTGTTGTGACAAGGAATGCATTAACCAAATCCTGACATGCCACCCTACCTGCGACCCCCATCGCACAAACCACCCATATCACCACTCATCATTTTACTATTGATGCGATTGATATGCAAATATTTAGGTATTTTTTAATGGAAACACTTAGATGTAAATGAAGCATTGATCATTAGAATGCGCGAGATATTGTATCTAATTTTGGAATAAATCTGAGGTGCAGAAAAACAAAATATCTCAGCTGACAGTCATTTAGATGATGATTGATAAAGTCGATGACAAGATTATTAAAGCGTGTTCCAATTATTTGTATTTTAAATATTTCATTATTCTTTGGCGGAAATAATCTGTATTAATTTAACGATTATTGCAGGTTTAAAATAATAATTATAATATACAACATTTGTTATAGCGCCCTATTTAGCTAGAATAAGCCACTCTAACGCGTTTTACAGTACATAGATATACAATTTATACAATCAACACAAATAGCATATACATTAATCAATACAAATTTTGAGGAATTCGCGGGAGCTGCCTTATCAGGCGCTAACTGCTAGTCCTGTTCCACCTGGCTAATATTTCCCTAAGCGTGTATGCCTGCGTATGTGATGGAGATGTACTGTGTTCTGTTTGTAGTGGGGCCGTGCTTCCAATGGTATCATTTTATGTGCCACCTCACTTGAATGCTACAGTACAGATACCACAACATCGTCCCAGACCATTTTATACTCCACCTGGGTTGTTGGAGTTGTGTGGAAGAAGAAAAACATCTTCTCTGTATATTCCATGCGTACGACGACTCCAGGGATCGAACCCCGGCCGCGCAGAAGGCCGGAGTGTTACCACTCGACCAATCCGTCCTTATTACATAAATATGAATGAATATTTACTTTTTTTTTAAACGAACAGATGCTGATTACCAAAGATTTTTGAATTACAAGTGAAGTCTTGATATTACGAAGACTGTAAACTAGTCACAGACACATGTCAATTATTTTAGAATGGTGTGATATTAAAAATGATACTTTGATTGTTTTAATGACATTGTATTTTATCAACCCGTATGTTTCAATTAAATATACATGTAATGGTAATTTATTACAAAAACAGTATCATAACATATTTCCTTTATCAGTTGAATCTGCTCGACAGCCCTTCACTATTCAGCAATATGCCCTCTTAAAGTTAAATTAAGTTTATTTAGTATAGTAATACTTCATCAAGGAAATATTTCTATGGAGATTCACTTTCGAGCCCTTCATTGGGTGAATTTCTATTTAAACACTTTGTAATCTATTGCTATCTTTTCATGTTAACTCATAGAAAAATTGGATAAGTCTGGAAGTACTTCGTTCAAACTTGCATAATTTCAATACCCTTAAAACTTATGAGCTACAACATAGTTTTTCATTGAAAAAAAACCCATATATCATGGAAAAATACTGTATGCTATTATGATCTCAATGATCATGTTGCAAAAAAACCCAGAATTTTCTGATTAAACTTCCTTAAGGTTGCTTCTGGTTGTTGATAGGTTGATATCATTTATTTCCAAGGAGGAATTGAATCAGCATTCGTAAAAATATAATTTGTATGGAATGAAGACGAGAACAAAAACGTTCTGTGATTTTTTTTAATTTATACGTTTTATAAATATTGCATCTTTCCCAAAGTCGGTATTCTTGTCCACATATTTTGACAATAAACATGCACACATCTGAATATTGCGTTTGTGTATTTTCCCATTCATTCATATGTGCACATATTAACCAATGTAATAATGTAAATTCTCATTCATATAGGAGCATCTATTTCATGCATGACCATATATCTTTAAGCAATACACGCTCTATTTTGATAAAATCATGTACTTGTAAATACTTGACCAAAGTATTTTTGTCAGGTGTAGATTGTATTAACATGTGCATACCAGATTTACTTTACTTTCAGACTACTTAATACGCCTTTGTGTCGTAAAACATACATACATTCGTACTATTTGAACACAGTTATTTAAAATATGGCAGATTTGAGCAAAAGTCATCTCACACAATTACAGACATGTATCTGAATAGCTTCTTCACCATAACTTTTGTTTTACCGTTCAATGTTAAGAAAAACATTCCTGAGGTAGTTTGAATTGTGCGTTTTTTCATCAACTGGATTAAAGCAATGTCCCGAATGTCGGACAAACATTTGATATATTCGAATATCCGTAGGTTGTTCAAAACTTCTTCGTTACACATTTGTGGAATGTCCAAACATATATATACATATCTGAATCGAGATGTAGTTCTTGTTCAGCATGGAAAGCACTGTAAAGTTTTTGAACTACCTTTGGTGACTAAATGCATGTGCGTCCAACTACTTTTATAGCTCAGCAAGCCAGAAATTGGAACGTGTCGCCAGGTTAATTATCGTTACCAGACAGACTGGCGTCACTGTCAGAATCAGCAGAACTCGAGTCTTCTTCTGGAATCGATTCATTCAGGCTGATGAATTTCTTTCGCCCGTTCAGCAACGAGTATTTCGTTTTGCGTTGTCTGCCAGAATTTGGCCGTCGTTTGGTCAGCGTCTTTATATTGGCGTTG
The DNA here is from genome assembly GCF_002113885.1 of Mizuhopecten yessoensis. Lineage (NCBI taxonomy): Eukaryota > Metazoa > Mollusca > Bivalvia > Pectinida > Pectinidae > Mizuhopecten > Mizuhopecten yessoensis. The sequence goes on from NW_018405113.1 coordinate 654,796, forward strand.
ATACGTATGAGCTGCTGCATCAACTGGACATCTTGTTGTCTGAGGTCAAGCTGTAATGATAAAAGTTAGCATTCTATTAGATTTGATAAAGCTTGATTATATACTGAATTTTTGAATTTTACACAATATACATAGACAGTTCTTGGATTTTCGTTTTAATTTCTATTTTCATATTGATATTAAGTAATACTTAAAAAGTAAATAAATGATAACATTGAATGAATAAATAACAGTAATAATTACCATATCTCTCCTGAGTGTAGCGAGAGCACTATTTATCCTGTCAGTGGCGGTACTGTTGGATGATATCTGTGAAGATTCCATGCTTATCCTTGGGCTGTTATAAATTATCAGAAGGTTTTATATGAAGTAGGCCAGGTAAGTTTGAAGAACTGATCAGGCTGTTTGTTTTCACCAACATTTATACCAAACCCTCTACCCGTACGTGGGGCTACGTAAAATCTACGGGTGGTTTAATTATGTTACACAAAGCACCTGTTGTATTAGCCAAGAACCTCCGGGAAGAGATCATTTACATCTGACATAGGTAGACTGTGTATCATATAGCGATGTAGCACGCATATATTTTATATTAATTGTTTAGATGGTGTGAGATAAAGTTTTTTTCTGATCATGTATCAATTAAGATCCCCACATATACAAGTCGGTCTGAGAGATACAAAAATAAATACTAAAAGTATGTCAGATACCAACACGGGTTTTTTGTTTTTAAACCAGAGGTCGTGAGAGGTATTGTTTATAACAAAATGTAATAACAAAACACTGACGTATATTCCTACTACTGCAACCCCCAACCCCCATAACACCTATATCGCTACAAGAGTAATATATATTCAATAATATTCAATCCTTTTATGTATATAATTAGATATGTTTTAATATAGTTACAGATACCAAGGAACTATTTTTCAACGGAATACGTGAAATTTTCTATTATTCATGTACATTTTATTGAAATAACTCGGTGAAGCAGAAAAAAAAATATCATCTCAGTTGACAATCAATTTGATATTAATTTTTATAAAGGTGACTACCTGGATTGCAATTTATTAGAGTGCATTAATGTCTTTACTATTATCTACCGATTCATTGACTACTTGACTCTGCAGATAAATGATATCTAATAAAATGCGTGTATTAATATAAAAACAATATGAAAAAACACACGTAAAATACATACTTTTAATTCGAACATATCCCAATTTCAAAAGAGTTTCAAAAGCCATTAAAAAACCTTACAAAAGCTAACAAATGATTAACATCACAGTCCACTTACTCAATAATGAAATTATATTAATAATTCTCTTAAGAACATATGCTAAGTGTTTTGATAAGTTTCGTATTTCCTTAATCGATACATATATTTTCATTATTTGTAAAGACACATTTTTGTAATCTTCATGATAGATTTTTTTTTCAATGTTTCAAATGGCATTATTAAGGGTTTATTACCCAAATCAGTATGTGTCTATAATTATAACAATATATAGTATCACTTAAACTTATTATCATATTATTTTATTTTCAAATGTAGGCTAAAGTGTATTGTGTTAATCGAAACCTATATTTTCCCACCGTAATTATGAGATGATATTGTTTCGATAATCATCTTGTAACAAAACGTTTTTTTCATATTTGATGATATATTATTATTATTATCGAGATCAGCTCAGCATGGTGTCTTCCAAATAGAAATGTGATACGCCCTTATAGAAAAATAATTATTAATCATACTAATAAATATTAGCAACGCATTCCTTTGGCCGACAGCCGACCCCATCGGTGGGTATTGATACTTAAAATAGTTCAATAACAAATGACTATATTAAGGCTTTTTACTGTTGGATCAAATAACATCAATCCAATATTCCATGCGTAGATCTTACAAAAGCAAAACAGTATTTAAAAAAATAGTATGCACATTTTTATGTTTTGTAATTCTATTAATAGAATCGCTGATTTTCCACTGCAGAAATTGAAACGTTATGTTTTTTCCCACTTAGAAGTCACCATTTCCACCATATGGAGACCTTATAATTCAGATGCATCTTTCATGTTATTAATGCAGTTTACTCAGTTCATGGGAAAGGCAAACGCATCGTTGTGGATATACCAATCGCCTGTACATCGGAACAAGGTAAAACCTGCTAATCCTTTATTGAAAATTATACCAGCCCTGTACCCTAATAAGTATCCATGCGAAAATATTTGTATATATCTTTATGCACTTATTGTGATATGTGTATCTCACCGACATCAAGGTATATCAACTATTCTATCAATTTATTTTCACCTTTAACCAAAACAACCAACAAATTCATCATCGGAATGGTATACAGTGAACAAATCAACAACGCTGTCGTTCTTATTTGCAAGTATAGTAGCATGTTTGACCATAATATTTTTTATCGTTTAGAGTATTCAAAATTAACAAAAGAAAAAAAAGAAGATTTCATTAACATCAAACTCCTTAAATTGTATTGATGCAATTGTTTGACCGATTGATATTCTTTTGATATCTAATTAGTACCTCTGATGAATCATAAATGGAGGAAAAAGCCATGACAGACGGTTGAATAAATACTTTGTTTGGCTTTATGATTGATAAATAAAAACTATATATCATAAGTGCTTCTTACATAATAACTCTAGCGATTATTCTGCAAACAAGCCGAATAATAAAAGCTATGACTGGGGAGGGGAAACTACCAACGTAGTAAGGCATTCAAGTCAAAACATTTGTCCTGTGTATTCAAAGTGATTTAAAGGCAACATACCCAGCTACCAAAGTGCCAGTGTTGAAAACTCATTTGGTTCTTTACAATTTGTGATCTTCGAGGGGTTAATATGAACGAGTTAATCAACAAAACCAAGATAAAAAAGTCTATGACACATGATAGATGTCAAGTACCCGAGGTGAGAAAACAGTTTCTAGACGTGTGGTACCTAAACCCATTGGCATTTGGTTTAATATTCCGCTTGTTACAAATACAGGCTTGTGCTTCGCGGGAGTAGCTATCCGACCCGTGTGGATCGAGGAAAACTTATCAAACACCATCTAGTCAATTAACATGTAATATTATACCTGTTTTACATTAAGCTGATACACAATTTACCTGTGAGACAAGGGTAACCGATACCTCCCCGGTGGTACGCTACGTGTTTGCCAGGTGCTCTTTTACGTGATAGCAGCCACCAGCAATTTTATGATCAAGAAACCCCACGTAGGAATAGGGACGAGTATAAAAGGCTTCTCAACACAAGTTTGGCCAGTTCTTATATTGCCACTGGATGGTCATTGATCTAAACTTTTACTAAACGTATAACACTACATCAACGGAAAAGAATGGATTCTGTAATGACGGGAAACACAACCGATAGGATTAACAATGCATTGGCAGCACTGAGGAGTGAAATGGTAACTATTACTTCAATTGTTATAATTATGTGTATTGTTTCAAACACTTCAATTTAAACATACATTAAAAAACTCCGAATTTCTTTGCTCTAAATCTACCTTTGCAATAAGGATCAAATGATTAATCAAATAACATATTTTTATCATTACAGTTTGACCTCAGACAGCAAGATGGCCAACTGATGAAACAGCTTATTTGTATCAACGAAAACATTAAAACTTTGTCGAAGAGACCGATTCCTGCCAGACCAATTCGAAAGAGAATGTCTTTGGTGAAAGGGCGAAGGAAATTCATCAATCCAAATGAATCCATTCCAGAAGAAGATTCTAGTTCTGCAGATTCCGACAGTGACGACAGCGTTTCTGGTACAGAGAACTACCAATGATGGAGGAACCTGGTAGCGGTCACATGACACATCTTCAAATGAATCCATCCTAAGTGGAGTCAATCTGTTCGTTTAAATGACAGGACGGAACCAATCCGAACGAGGAACTCTCTAGCTTTAAAGGTAATTTTTTAAGAAATCATAATTAAAACAGTTATTTACACTTGAAATTGTATTAGAATGGTATATTTTTCAGGGTAATTGTGTAAACATTTGGTCGATATTTTTGTTTACTAATGCACTTTCTAAATCCTGATGTGTTTTTGTCGTTTCAGAATCTTCTAGCTAACAGACATGGCCCATCGGGATCAGTTACCATGACGATATTTAGGTTACCGTACCGGATCTGTGCATCACACCGATGATTATAGCCAATATCTGCCACTGTTTGGACACCGCAATGTCATATTTTTAACACAGAGGGCAATGAAGCAGCACTGAATCGTGATTTAACACTGTGGAAGAACTCAGTCTGGACTTAAATCGCTGTTTTCTGAATCAGGCCATTATTTTACGGTGTTTTACTGAAGAACATACACGATCTAAAAGAAATTTATGTTCAAACCGCGCTGTATAGGACATGGTTATTTCTTTCAGATCTGACAATGACTTTTAAACTTTGCGTTCGCTCCCAATGTCTCAAGAGCGAAAAACGTAAACACCTTAGTCTTTCTTATAAATTACTTTTGTTCACCTCTGTCGATTACCTGCACGTGTTCGTATTATGTTAATGTATTTAACAGTGCATCAGAGGAAAATAGTAAACAAAGCACATTTGTATATCAAGTGTGTAGTGCACCAACTATATATAATTATGCGCATTTATTGGAATAAGAATATGTGTTTGCGTCATAAATGTTAATGCGTAGGTGTGATAAATTGTGACATTAAGGATGTGATGTCAAGAGGCAATAGGGCATATTGCAATTAACCGAAAAAATAAAATCTATCTCAATTATATATTGTCTTTGTGTTTCACTTCATACGATGTCTTACATCAGTAAGAAGAGTTTACATAGAGTGTACTCCATAAACACACCTACATGATGTGTGATTTTAAGCGCAATATCTGGACACAGGACATAGACGTGGTACAATGATATCCTACAAACAGGTCTATATATATACACATACACACTATAGTTTGTGTTAAGGTTTGTATCTTCAAATAGATATACAGCAGCGTACAAGAAGTCTATGGTACTGATAATTACAACAATAGTTATGAACTTAAAATGTTACAAAATATTTTATCAGTGTAGGGAATACTGGGTCGGAGTAGACCTAGTTCATATTAAAACAAAGAACCATGATTGCAAAGATGTTATTCAAAGCAAACTTTGTATTTAAGGGTACGATTGGGTAGGTGATGATAGGATGCATAACTGTTGTAAAAATGATAGATATTATAGTTGTTGGTCTACAAAAGAATATTAGCGTATGTAAATTCCCCAGTAGCGGTATTACTTGAAACAAAAACAAAGAAAACAAGAAAAATATGTGCAATTCCTCGAGTCAAAGGTACCGTTTTTTGTTGTTGTCATTTTTCAAATACTACATAAACATATCAAATGAGACTCCTTATGGAAAATAGCGATCGCATTTGGCTGAAATAGATTCATTAAATGATTGAATCTAAGATAATCGTCGGTATTTCTACCTGTCTGACCAACGTTTTGTTCAGGGATTTCCCTTTACTAGCGCATGCGCATAGCACACCATTTCATTGTAAACAATTGACTGACCGTGTGAAATAAGCGAAAGTAAAGTATTGTACCGTGTCAGCTACGAAGCTGCCAAATGGTCAAAAGATAGCGCAAGGGGTACGTTACGGAATCATTATTGCAGGTGGACAGTATTCAAAGAAGAAAATAACTGCCCTAGCAGTTAGTACGGTGCATGTATTCTTCCGGATAGCCGGTTAAGATGAAATGAAATCGACAGAATAAATATCTAAAACTAATTACCTCGCTAATAGTAGTATCATTGTGTGAGTTTGAACACAGATGAACTTAGTTTAATATGTTAATAGGCATGTATCGGAGAGAGTTTACTTTGTGTTTTTATAATTATACAGTGGTTTATGCGAAAGAAAGGGATAAGTGACTGGTTAGTTTGATTTTGCCTCCAAGGTATAACTGTTGTGATGGCCACGGCGTATTCTGTTCTCTGATCCTCTGTCGGTGCTCGGGGTCAAATGAGATACGTGCGCTATTAGATTTACATAATTTATAATATTACCGGGATCAGTAAAATGGTATGATTTAATTATATTGCTGAATTAAACGATTGTTTTTTGTTTTGACATGCAAGTTTTAAATTAGTACTAATATAATACCCGGCCTGCCCTGGCGCGACGACGCAATATATNTCCTCTGGCGCGACGACGCAATATATAGAAAGAAATCGCTAGATTAAAAATGTCAAAATGACGGACCAGGATGAATAACTGAGGAAGGAGAACCTACTACAAGTAAATAGAATAGCATAACATTTTTTTTAAATCGTATTTTTTTAACAGTTCATGTTTTCATATGATGTTGACTTAGAATTTATGATCATGTAGCAACCTTTTCTCTATAAAGAATAAATTTTCGACTTCAGATAGAATAGGAATACGTATTGAAAACAGGGGAAAACATATTTGATTACGTTGTAAAAATGGCGCGTGCTGCCGATAATTACGGCTTCTGTTTCGGACAAAAGGAACTGGTTAAAGAAAAGTTGTCTCACAATAAAAAGGTCCATTTACAAGCATGCTTTAATCTCTGTAAAGTATTGAAAAAAATATAATTATCAAGTATCTCAACACGTTCCTTATTGACACATATCCTACATGTACACGTAGTGGTTTTGCCATACAGTTTATTGTGTGTG
>NW_018405113.1:663821-729874 GCF_002113885.1 Mizuhopecten yessoensis
CACTTGAAATTGTATTAGAATGGGTATATTTTTCAGGGTAATTGTATAAACATTTGGTCGATATTTTTGTTTTCTCATGCACTTTCTAAATCCCAATGTGTTTTTGTCGTTTCAGAATCTTCTAGCTAACAGACATGGCCGATCGGGATCTGGAATCCATGACGACCTTTAGGTTTCCGTACCGGATCTGTGAATTACACCGAGGATTCTCGCCAATATCTGACACTGTTTGAACACCACAATGTCATAGTTTGAACACTGAATCGTGGTTTAACACTGTGGAATAACCCAGTCTGGACGTAAATCGCTGTTGTCAAACAGCATACCAGTTTTCTGAATCAGGCCATTATATTACGGTGTTTTACTGTGGAACATACATTATCTGAAAGAAGTTTATGTTCAAATCGCGCTGTTTAGGACATGATTATTTCTTTCATATCCGACAACGACTTTTAAACTTTGTGTTCGCTCTCAATGTCTGAAGAGCGAAAAGCGTAAACACCTTAGTCTTTCTTATAATTTACTTTTGTGCTCGTATTATGTTAATGTATTTAACAGTGCATCAGAGGAAAATAGTAAACAAGAAACATTTGTATATTAAGTGTGCAGTGAACCAACTATATATAATTATGCGCATTAATTGGAATAAGAATATGTGTTTGCGTCATGAATTTCAATGCGTAGGTGTGAGAAAATAATGACAGTAAGGATGTGATGTCGAGAGAGAGGCAATAGGGCATATTGCAATTAACCGAAAAAATAAAATCTATCTCAATTATATATTGTCTTTGTGTTTCACTTCATACGATGTCTTACGTCAGTGGGTTGAGTTTACATATAGTGTATTCTATAAACACACCTAACTGATGTGTGATTTTAAGCGCAATATCTGGACACAGGACATATACTTGGTACAATGATATCCTACAAACAGGTCTATATATACACACATACACACTATAGTTTGTGTTAAGGTATGTATCTTCAAATATTTGCAGCAGCGTACACGAAGTCTATGGTACTGATAATTACAACAATAGTTATGAACTGAAAATGTTACAAATTATTTTATCAGTGTAGGGAGTACTGGGTCGGAGTAGACCTTTTTACAATTAAAACAAAGAACCATGATTGCAAAGATGTATTTTAAAGCAGACTTTGTACTTAAGGGTACGATTGGGAAGGTGATAACAGGATGCAAAAATGTTGTAACAATGATAGATATTACAGATGTTGGTATACAAAAGAATATTAGCGTATGTGAATTCCCCGGTAGCGGTACTACTAAAAAACAAACCAAATGACAACAAGGATATATATTTGCAATGCCTCGAGGCACAGGTTGGTCCATGCTCATTGTGCTTATACAGGTGTCGGCTGGACGTCAGATAATTAGAGGATTAGCGGTAGTATCATTAAGTAACTGTACCGTTACCCTGTTGTAGCTGCATTATCACTGTGTGTGAATATTTATTTTTTCCAGACGATGTTTTGACATCGAGGATTTGGCGGAAGTGTTAATTCACTTGGTGTGTAATACCATATTTCAGCATAGCAGTATTAAGCGGAAATCACAAAGCGGAATCCGACCAACTTTAAAATAGTCAAATTTGAATACGTCGTGATTGTTAATTTCGTTATCAATCATCATTATGGTAACAAAGATTCAAGATTTTCTTCATTTTTAAATGATCGAAGAATTCGTCCCGTTTGGATATTTTGTAAAATTAACGTAGCCGATTACAGTATGGCGGACTATGTCAAATCGACAAGTACGTTACACAATACAGTTTTTTTTAATTTAGTTAACTTTCTTAATACCGGTGGCTATATGTTTTAATCGTTTATCTATTTTAAATCTTATTAAATGCTGTCATCTTGATTAAACTTCTTATTTATTTTATCATCTACTATCCTCGATAGTTGCAGTGTTCGTACTGTCTGTTGTCCAACATGATAAAAAAAAAATGACGATGTTGGTCGAACCTTGGATTCGTCGAATACCATGTATTCATCGAACTATTGATCTGGACACTACGAGTTCGAGTAAACGGAGTTTTACTGTATAAAGTATTTTTTCAATAGAGTCTATCGCATGCGGACTACTTACAAATGAGGATATCGTAATACAAATTAGAACAACGAGGCCTATGCACTTATACACAAAGTAAAGTGTTAATATAAAATAAAGGAGATTTTAAGATGCATATGTTAAACACGTATACCACCTAGATAGCTACAAGAGTAATTAAATATATATTTAATAACATACAATCCTTTTATATATATAATTAGATATGTTTTAATAGAATTACTCAGATACCAAGGAACTATTTTTCAACGGAATACGTGAAATTTCCTATTCTTCATGTACATTTTATTGAAATAACTCGGTGATACAGAAAACAAAATTATCATTTCAGTTGACAATCAATTTGAAAATTCTTTTATACAGGTGACAACCTGGATTGCAATTTTATTAGAATGTTTATATTTATTTACTAGTATCTGCCAATTCATTGACTGCATGACTCTGCAGGATAAAAGATATATAATAAAATGCATATATTAACAAAAAAAAATATGATAAAAAAACACTTAAAAAAACATTCTTTCAATTTGAACATATCCCAAATTCCAGCGACTTTTAAAACCCATTAAAAACCTTACAAAAGGTGAAAAATAAGATCACAGCCCACTTACTCAATAATGAAATGATATTGATATTTCTTTTTAGAACGATATATTTAGTGTTAAGATGTGTTTCGTATTTCCTTAATCGATATATTTACATTAATTGTAAAGGCACATTTTTGTAATCATAATATTTTCATTAATTGTAAAGGCACATTTTTGTAACCATCATAATAGAAATATCATTTTTCAATGTTTCAAATGTCATTATTAAGGTTTTATTGCCCAAATCAATATGTGTCTATAACTATAACAATTAATGTTAAATAGTATCACTTAAACTGATTATCATATTTTTTAATTTAAAATATAGAATAAGATTTATTGTGTAAATCGAAACCTATATTTTCACACCGTAATTATAAGGTGATTTTGTTTCGATAATCATCTTGTAACAGAACGTTTTTTTCATAATTGATAATATATTGTTATTATTATCGAGATCAGCTCAGCATGGTGTCTTCCAAATAGAAATGTGATACGCTCTTATAGAAAAGTAATCATTAATCATACTAATAAATATTAATAACGCATTCCTTTGGCCGACAGCCGACCCCATCGGTGCGTATTGATACTAAAATAGTTTAATAACAGATGACTATATTAAGGCTTATTACTGCTGGATTAAATAACATCATTCCAATATTCCATGCGTAGATCTCGCAATAGCAAAAGAGTATTTGAAAAAATAGTATGCACACTTTTATGTTTTGTGATACTTAATAGAATCGCTGATTTTCCACTGCAGAAAATGAAGAAGTCACAATTTTCACCATAAACAGCCCCTGTTTGAGACCTTATAATTCAGATGCATCTTTCATGTTATTAATGCAGCTCATTCAGATTGTTGTAAAGGTTAAAGCATTGTTTTGGATGTACCAATCGACTGGACATCCGAACAAGGTAAAGCCTGGTACCCCTTTATTGAAAATTATACCAGCCCTGTACCTTATAAGTATCCATGCGAAAATATTTGTATATCTTTATGCACTTATTGTGATATGTGTATCTCACCGACATCAATGTATATCAACTATTATATTCATTTTTGTCACATTAATCCCAGAGTAAACAAACTAACAACGCTGTCATTCTTATTTGCAAGTATAGCAGCATGTTTGACAATAATAATTTTTATCGTTTAGAGTATTAAAAATTAGCAAAAGAAACAAAAATGATTTTTCATTAACACCAAACTCCTTAAATTGTATTTATGTAAATGTTTTCTAACACATTAGATATCGATTGACATTCTTTTGATATCTAATTATTACCTCTGATGAATTCTAAATGGAGGAAAAAGCCATGTGACATATGGTTGAGTAAGTACTTACTGTGTTTGGCTTTCTGATCGATAAATAAAAACTATATATTATGAGGATATCCTGCAAACAAGCCGAACAATAAAAGCTATGAGTGGGGTGGGGGACCTATCAAAGTAGTGATAAACTATTCCAAAAGGCATTCAAGTCAAAACATTTGTCCTGTGTCTATTCAATGTGATGTAAAGTCAACATACCCAGCTACTAAAGTGTCGGTGTTGAAAACTCATTTGGTTCTTTACATTTCTGATCTTCGAGGGGTTAATCTGAACGAGTTAATCAACAAAGCCATGCTAAAAAGTATGCTGTTTGTGACACATGAGAGATGTCATGTACCCGAGGTGAGAAAACAGTTTCTAGACGTGTGGTACCTAAACCCGTTGGTATTGGTTTAATATTCCGCTTGGTTCAAGTACAGCCTTGTGCTTCGCGGGAATAACTTCTCCCCAGTGTGGATCGAGGATAACTTATCAAACACCATCTAGTCAATTAACATGTAATATTATACCTGTTTTACATTAAGCTGATACACAATTTACGTGTGAGACAGTTGTAACCGATACCTCCCCGGTGGTACGTTATGTGTTTGCCAGGTGCTCTTTTACGTGATAGAAGCCACCAGCAATTTTACAATTACCCCACGTAGGAATAGGGACGAGTATAAAAGGTTTCACAAAACAAGTTTGGCCAGTTCTTATATTGCCACTAGATGGTCATTGATCTAAGCTTTTACAAAACGTATAACACTACATCAACGGAAAAGAATGGATTCTGTAATGACGGGAAACACAACCGATAGGATTAACAATGCATTGGCAGCACTGAGGAGTGAAATGGTAACTATTACTTCAATTGTTATAATTATGTTTATTTCAAACACTTCAATTTAAACATACATTGAAAAGCTCAAAATTTCTCTGCTTAAATCTGCATTTACAATAAGGATCAAATGATTTATCAAATAACTTATTTTCATCATTACAGCTTGACCTCAGACAACAAGATGGCCAAATGATGAAACAGCTTATTTGTATCAACGAAAACATTAAAACTTTGTCGAAGAGGTCGAATCCTTGCAGACCAATACGAAAGAGATTTTCTTTGGTGAAAGGACGAAGGAAGTTCATCAATCCAAATGAATCCATTCCAGAAGAAGATTCTAGTTCTGCAGATTCCGACAGTGACGACAGCGTTTCTGGTACAGAGAACTACCAATGATGGAGGAACCTGGTAGCGGTCACACGACACATCTTCAAATGAATCCATCCTTAAGTGGAGTCAATCTGTTCGCTTAAATGAAAGGACGGAACCAATCCGAACGAGGAACTCTCTAGCTTTGAAGGTAACTTTAAAAAATAAAATAATTAAAACAAGTATTTGCACTTGAAATTGTATTAGAATGGGTATATTTTTCAGGGTAATTGTATAAACATTTGGTCGATATTTTTGTTTTCTCATGCACTTTTTAAATCCCAATGTGTTTTTGTCGTTTCAGAATCTTCTAGCTAACAGACATGGCCGATCGCGATCTGGAATCCATGACGACATTTAGGTTTCCGTACCGGATCTGTGCATCACACCGAGGATTCTCGCCAATATCTGACACTGTTTGGACACCACAATGTCATAGTTTAAAAACACAGAGGGCATTGAAGCAGCACTGAATCGTGGTTTAATACTGTGGAAGAACTCAGTCTGGACTTAAATCGCTGTTGTCACACAGCATACCAGTTTTCTGAATCAGGCCATTATATTACGGTGTTTTACTGTGGAACATACATTATCTGAAAGAAGTTTATGTTCAAATCGCGCTGTTTAGGATATGGTTATTTCTTTCATATCTGACAATGACTTTTAAACTTTGTGTTCGCTCTCAATGTCTAAAGAGCGAAAAGCGTAAACACCTGAGTCTTTCTTATAATATACTTTTGTGTTCGTATTATGTTGATGTATTTAACAGTGCATCAGAGGAAAATAGTAAACGAAGAACATTTGTATATTAAGTGTGAAGTGCACCAACTATATATAATTATGCGCATTAATTGGAATAAGAATATGTGTTTGCGTCATGAATTTCAATGCGTAGGTGTGAGAAAATAATGACAGTAAGGATGTGATGGCCAGACAGAGGCAATAGGGCATATTGTAATTATTTGTAAACCGAAAAAATAAAATCTACCTCAATTATTTATTGTCTTTGTGATGTCTTACATCAGTGGGAAGAGTATACATAGAGTGTACTCTATACACACACCTACATGTATCTTATGTGTGATTTTAAGGGCAATATCTGGCCACAGGACATAGACGTAGTACAATGATATCCTACAAACAGATCTATATATACACACATACACACTATAGTTTGTGTTAAGGTATGGATCTTCCAGTAGATATGCAGCAGCGTACATGAAGTCTATGGTACTGATAATTACAACAATAGTTATAAACTGAAAATGTTACAAATTATTTTATCAGTGTAGGGAGTACTGGGTCGGAGTAGACCTTTTTACAATTAAAACAAAGAACCATGATTGCAAAGATGTATTTTAAAGCAGACTTTGTACTTAAGGGTACGATTGGGAAGGTGATAACAGGATGCAAAAATGTTGTAACAATGATAGATATTACAGTTATTGGTACACAAAAGAATATTAGCGTATGTGAATTCCCCGGTAGCGGTACTAATTGAAACAAAAAAAAAGACAACAAGAATATATATTTGCAATGCCTCGAGGCACAGGTTGGTCCATGCTCATTGTGCTTATACAGGTGTCGGCTGGACGTCAGATAATTAGAGGATTAGCGGTAGTATCATTGGGTAACTGTACCGTTACCCTGTTGTAGCTGCATTATCATTTTGTGCGCTTATTTATGTTTTCCAGACGATGTTTTGACATCGATGATTTGGCGGAAGTGTTTAATCACTTGGTGTGTTATACCATATTTCTGCATGGCAGTATTAAGCGGAAATCACAAAGTGGAATCCGACCAACTTTAACATAATCAAATTTGAATACGTCGTGATTGTTAATTTCGTTATCAATCATCATTATGGTAACAAAGATTCAAGATTTTCTTCATTTTAAAATGATCGAAGAATTCGTCCCGTTTGGATATTTTGTTAAATTAACGTAGCCGATTACAGTATGGCGGACTATGTCAAAACGACAAGTACGTTACACAATACAGTTTATTTTATTTAATGAACTTTCTTAATACCGGTGGCTATATGTTTTAATTGTTTATCTCTTTTAAATCTTATTAAATGCTGTCATCTTGATTAAACTTCTTATTTCTTTTATCATCTACTATCCTCGATAGTTGCAGTGTTCGTACTGTCTGTTGTCCCACATGATAAAAAGGTGACGATGTTGGTCGAACCTCGGATTCGTCGAATACCATGTATTCCAAGAACTATTGATCTGGACCCTACGATTTCGAGTAAACGGGGTTTTAATGTATACATTTTTTTAATAGAGTCTATCGCATGCGGACTACTTACAAATGAGGATATCGTAATACAATTTAGAACAACGAGGCATATGCACTTATACACAAAGTATAGTGTTGATATAAAGATAAAGGAGATTTTAAGATGCATATGTTAAACACCAATACCACCTAAATAGCTACAAAAGTAATTAAATATATATTCAATAACATACAATCCTTTTATATATATAATTAGATATGTTTTAACAGAATTATTCAGATGCCAAGGAACTATTTTTCAACCGAATACGTGAAATTTCCTATTCTTCTTGTGCATTTTATTGAAATAACTCGGTGATGCAGAAAACAAAAATATCCTCTCAGTTGACAATCAATTTGAAAATTCTTTTATACAGGTGACAACCTGGATTGCAATTTTATTAGAGTGTGTGTATTTCTTTACTGTTATCTGCCGATTCATTGACTACACCACTCTGCAGATAAAAGATATATAATAAAATGCATGTATTAATATAAAAAAAGTTATGAAAAAAACCCACTTTAAAAATCATTCTTTTAATTTGAACATATCCCAAATTCCAGCGATTTTCAAAACCATTAAAAACCTTACAAAAGGTGAAAAATAAGATCACAGCCCACTTACTCAATAATGAAATGATATTGATAATTCTCTTTAGAATGATACATTTAGTGTTAAGATGAGTTTCGTATTTCCTTAATCATAATATTTTCATTAATTGTAAAGGCACATTTTTGTAATCATAATATTTTCATTAATTGTAAAGGCACATTTTTGTAATCATCATGATAGAAATATCATTTTTCAATGTTTCAAATGACATTATTAAGGTTTTATTGCCCAAATCAGTATGTTTCTATAACTATAACAATTAATGTATCGCTTAAACTGATTATCATATTATTTTATTTTAAAATGCAGAATAAGATTTATTGTGTAAATCGAAACCTATATTTTCACACCGTAATTATAAGGTGATTTTGTTTCGATAATCATCTTGTAACAAAACGTTGTTTTTTTCATAAATGATAATATATTGTTATTATTATCGAGATCAGCTCAGCATGGTGTCTTCCAAATAGAAATGTGATACGCTCTTATAGAAAAATAATCATTAATCATACTAATAAATATTAATAACGCATTCCTTTGGCCGACAGCCGACCCCATCGGTGGGTATTGATACTAAAATAGTTAAATAACAGATGACTATATTAAGGCTTATTACTGCTGGATTAAATAACATCATTCCAATATTCCATGCGTAGATCTCGCAATAGCAAAAGAGTATTTGAAAAAATAGTATGCACACTTTTATGTATTGTAATACTTAATAGAATCGCTGATTTTCCACTGCAGAAAATGAAGAAGTCACAATTTTCACCATAAACAGCCCCTGTTTGAGACCTTATAATTCAGATGCATCGTTCATGTTATCAATGCAGCTTATTCGGTTTTTTGTAAAGGTTAAAGCATCGTTGTGGATGTACCAATCGCTAGTGCATCGGAACATGGTAAAGCCTGGTAACCCTTTATTGAAAAGTATACCAGTCATGTACCTTATAAGTATCCATGCGAAAATATTTGTGGATTTTTATGCACTTATTGTGATATGTGTATCTCACCGACATCAATGTAAATCACCCAATTAATTAATTTTTGTCACCTTTATCCCAAAATAAATTGAAGTCATCATCGGAATGGTATACAGTTAACAAATTAATAACGCTGTCTTTCTTATTTGCAAGTATAGTAGCATGTTTGACAATAATAATTTTTATCGTTTATAGTATTAAAAATTAGCAAAAGAAACAAAAATGATTTTTTCATTAACGCCAAACTCCTTAAATTGTTTTTATGCAAATGTTTTCTAACATATTAGACATTTGACATTCTTTTGATATCTAATTATTACCTCTGATGAATTCTAAATGGAGGAAAAAGTCATGTGACATATGGTTGAGTAAGTACTTACTGTGTTTGACTTTCTGATCGATAAATAAAAACTATATATTATGAGGATATTCTGCAAACAAGCCGAACAATAAAAGCTATGAGTGGGGTGGGGGACCTATCAAAGTCGTGATAAGCTATTCCAAAAGGCATTCAAGTCAAAACATTTTTCCAGTGTCTATTCTATGTGATGTAAAGTCAACATACCCAGCTACCAAAGTGTCGGTGTTGAAAACTCATTTGGTTCTTTACGTTTCTGATCTTCGAGGAGTTAATCTGAACGAGTTAATCAACAAAGCCAAGATAAACAAAGTATGCTGTCTGTGACACATGATAGATGTCAAGTACCCGAGGTGAGAAAACAGTTTCCAGACGTGTAGTACCTAAACCCATTGGCATTTGGTTTGATATTCCGCTTGTTACAAATACAGGCTTGTGCTTCGCGGGGATAACTTCTCGCTCAGTATGGATCGAGGAGAACCTATCAAACACCATCTAGTCAATTAACATGTAATATTATACCTGTTTTACAGTAAGCTGATACACAATTAACGTGTGAGACAGGTGTAACCGATACCTGCCCGGTGGTACGTTACGTGTTTGCCAGGTGGTCTTTTACGTGATAGCAGCCACCAGCAATTTTACGATTACCCCACGTAGGAATAGGGACGAGTATAAAAGGCTTCTCAACACAAGTTTGGCCAGTTCTTATATTGCCACTGGATGGTCATTGATCTAAACTTTTACTAAACGCATAACACTACATCAACGGAAAAGAATGGATTCTGTAATAACGGGAAACACAACCGATAGGATTAACAATGCATTGGCAGCACTGAGGAGTGAAATGGTAACTATTACTTCCATTGTTATATTTATTTATTTCAAACACTTCAATTTAAACATACATTAAAAAGCTCCAAATTTCTCTGCTTTAAATCTGCATTTACAATAAGGATCAAATGATTTATCAAATAACTTATTTTTATCATTACAGCTTGACCTCAGACAACAAGATGGCAAACTGATGAAACAGCTTATTTGTATCAACGAAAACATTAAAACTTTGTCGAAGAGGCCGATTCCTGCCAGAACAATTCGAAAGAGAATGTCTTTGGTGAAAGGGCGAAGGAAATTCATCAATCCAAATGAATCCATTCCAGAAGAAGATTCTAGTTCTGCAGATTCCGACAGTGACGACAGCGTTTCTGGTACAGAGAACTACCAATGATGGAGGAACCTGGTAGCGGTCACATGACGCTTCTTCAAATGAATACTTAAGGGGAGTCAATTTTCTCGCTTAAATGACAGGACGGAACCATTCCTAACTAGGAACTCTCTAGCTTTGAAGGTAATTTAATAATAATAATAATTAAAACAATTATTTACACTTGAAATTGTATTAGAATGGGTATATTTTTCAGGGTAATTGTGTAAACATTTGGTCGATATTTTTGTTCACTCATGCACTTTCTAAATCCCAATGTGTTTTTGTCGTTTCAGAATCTTCTAGCTAACAGACATGGTCCATCGGGATCTGGAATCCATGACGACATTTAGGTTTCCGTACCGGATCTGTGCATCACACAGAGGATTCTTGCCAATATCTGACACTGTTGGACACCGCATTGTCATATTTTAAACACAGAGGGCAACGAGGCAGCACTGGATCGTGACTTAACAATGTGGAAGAACTCAGTCTGGACTTAAATCGCTGTTTTCTGAATCAGGCCATTATTTTACGGTGTTTTACTGAAGAACATACAAGATCTGAAAGAAGCTTATGTTCAAATTGCGCTGTATAGGAAATGGTTATTTCTTTCAGATCTGACAATGACTTTTAAACTTTGTGTTCGCTCTCAATGTCTGAAGAGCGAAAAGCGTAAAAACCTTAGTCTTTCTTATAAATTACTTTTGTTCACCTCTGTCGATTACCTGCACGTGTTCGTATTATGTTAATGTATTTAACAGTGCATCAGAGGACAATAGTAAACACAGCACATTTGTATATTTGGTGTGCAGTGCACCTACTATATATAATTATGTGCATTAATTGGAATAAAGATATGTGTTTGCGTCATGAATGTCAATGCGAAGGTGTGAGAAATTATGACAGTAAGGAAGTGATGTCGAGTGGCAATAGGGCATTTTGCAATTATTTGTAAACCAAAAAAATAAAATCTACCTCAATTATATATTGTCGTTGTGTTTCACTTCATACGATGTCTTACGTCAGTGGGTTGAGTTTACATATAGTGTATTCTATAAACACACCTATCTGTGTGATTTTAAGTGCAATATTTGGACACGGGCCATATACATGGCACAATGATATCCTACAAACAGGTCTATATATACACACATACACACTATAGTTTGTGTTAAGGTATGTATCTTCCACTAGATATGCAGCAGCGTACATGAAGTCTATGGTACTGATAATTACAACAATAGTTATGAACTTAAAATGTTACAAACTATTTTATCAGTGTAGAGAATACTGGGTCGGAGTAGACCTTTCTACAATTAAAACAAAGAACCATGATTGCAAAGATGTATTTCAAAGCGAACTTTGTAATTAAGGGGACGATTGGGTAGGTGATAACAGGATGCAAAAATGTTGTGACAATGATAGATATTATACTTGTTGGTATACAAAGGAAGTTTAGCGTACAATTGTATGTGAATTCCCCGGTAGCGGTACTACTTAAAACAAAGACAACAAGAATACATATTTTACGCGCGGTTCCTTTATACGTTATCTAACTTGTTAATAAAATAAAATAAAAATGTCCATTTGTTTTTTTAGTACAATGATGTCTGAAAATCGCATGATAAAATTTAACATGAAGGCACTTTAATTACGAATCGTACAGGTAGATAATTTATTAACAAAGTATGTGCTGATATTTTCATGAAAATGTGATTTGTTTACTATTGTCTTCTGATGTACTGTTAAATTAATTTACATAAAACGAAATACCAGCAGGTATTCAGCAGAGGTGAACAAATTAATCACATCATTTACCTACAATAGCATCAGTTAACGTCAACACAGGATAGAAATAACAGGAACCGACATGATGTAAATAGAAATGGGAGGGAAGAACTACCACAAAAAACAGTCTTAGTGACTAACTATTCTATTATCAAAATGTCAGGGAATAGGCGGTCATACGTGTCACAAAAACAATAACAAATAGTGTTAACGTTATTATAAATTGTGTTTCTGTTATTAATACAAAACAATATTTTCATTTCCTCGACTAAATGACATTACATATTAACAAGAGGTCGATTCCTATTAATGGGCGCCAGTATTACATATGCATGTTTGAAAATGCAGCTGGTAAAAGCGGCATCGTGCGATATATTTTCGATTCATTTGTTTCAAGAGAAAAACATTGGAATGCAATCAGATTCGTACGATTAGACAATACTCGACCTATTTATTCTCGACATGTGTGTTTTTATCAGTATGCCTGTATATGGAAAAGTCGATTACAATTTCTACATGAAGACAATGGTTGGATACACGTGTTGGTACATGTACATTTTTTTTATTTTGTTTTAGCATGATATAATATATGTCACCTACGTAAATTTGCGACATGCAATGTGTAGTAGGGGGCCTTTATGACACATTTTAATTATTGATTACCAATCTTACACCATCTAGACAATTAACATGTAACAATATACCTGTTTTACCACTAACCAATACATGTCCTACCTATCAATGGTGTAAATGATCGCTATCCGTTGGTTCGTTACCGAGCTGCTTTGTTTTTTGGTATGGGTTTTCAACCACCCACAAATGTTGCAACAACGCACCACGTGGGTGGGAGAGACGTCCGGTATATATAGGAGTCAGAGCGCCAGCCTGGTCATTTATTACAAAGCTGCCTGACAACGCCAAACCTTACCTTCTTCTACGACACACCTTCATATCGAAGGATTACAATGGACTCTTTACTTACATCAGCTCCCGCCACTTTCAGCTCAACTGATAGAATCAACAATGCTCTTGCTACTCTAAGAAGCGAAATGGTAAGCATCTCTGTCCTTTAGTATATCCTAAATAATGAAAATTAGTTTTTATTCAGTCACTGCATATACCAATATTAAGTCCAAAACCCAATTAATGCTATTTTACCTTTTATTTAGCTTGACCTAAGACAACAAGATGGACAATTGATGCAACAGCTTATGCGTATCAATGACAATATCAAGACATTGTCCAAACGGAGGCAAGCTCCCAGCAGATCCACAAAGAAAAAGTTTTCTTTGGTAAAAGGACGACGGAAGTTCATCAACCCGAATGAATCAATTCCAGAAGAGGAAAATCCACTCGTGTTACAACAGGAAACGTCCAAGTATTGCATGAGAAGTAATCTGAGTGGTTCCCTCTCTAGTATCGAAGGTAAATATTTTTGTTTTCTTTATTTCCATTAAATTGGTATTTCAAATTATATTTACAGGTATACGGTTTAATGCCATTCAGTTTGGCATACTTTATCTAATACTGAAACTTGCTATATCCCTGTGTTTGTGTCTTACATTTGTACAAGATATCAAATGAAGCTAATATATCTTGTCAAATATATGAATTTCCTTTGGTTTTTTTTTTATTACTATTCAGTACATAGGATTATTCTTAAAATCATTTATCTTGTTATTCCAGATGTTTCAAGTTCAACAGAAGACCTGAGCTCCGCGGAATCCGACAATGACGAAAGCCTATCCAGTATAGAGCCAAATTTTTAGTAACGGAGGCAAGTTATATACAGCCAACCTGTACCAGATGAACACTTTACTGTAAAAAAAACTTTTCGGAATCAAAAACGTCTATGGAGTATCTTTGGAGTGTTTTCCATTACTGACAATTGCGGTTTAGACAAAATCCACATGCAACTTAATTTCTTTCTATGGAGAGTAATTTTAAAACTAATCCATATTCGTGACTCTCATAAAAGCCTAAGAGTGACAATGAACAATTCGATGCCAAAAGAACTGCCTTCGATTGTTTTGCTCCGGAGACCAAAATGAAACTGTTAATCTACAACTTTTCATTTGACTTATATATGTATGGTATGACAGTATGTACTGTCTGCCAAATACCGTATTGTGTTTATTTGGTGTTACAGTCCCTCCTTACAATGTATATGGAGACTGTATACTTATCTATGTAGGTAAATTGTTAATGATGTTTTGACTGACAAGATGTGTTGTTCTCAACACGTTACATACAAATAACAAGCAGATCATATCTGTACTAAATATTATATATCCAACATTTCTAAACGTTCGGTTGAATATAATCGATTATAAGATTTCATTTACTTTTAAATTGATGAAGAATGAGAATATAAATGTGTGTGAATGATGTATGCTCGCCTGTTTTGAACACGAAATATTGACAACAGTCTGAGATTTTAAGGCTGAACTAATTTTATTATTGTTATTTTTATACATTTGTTATCGATCGAATAAAGGAGAAAAAATAATAATGATTTGCTTTATTATGTGTAACATATTACAAAACAGTAACAACGACGCCGACAACCCCTACAGCGTCAACAGCAATTTTACTTACATATCTGTATTAAAGCGGTCTCTTAAAATACTATTGACATCTATTGAAACTGGCAAACAGAGTTACTACAGTTGAAAACCATTTTTATAAGATAAAATGTTAATGAAGTATAAATAAGCAATAATAACACAGTAGACAGGTTCTGGAGGAATGGAAATGTAAACAGTGTAATATGCCAGTTCAAAGATGTTGAATTGTCTGAAAATCTGCCCAAAACATTTCAATAGGAAAGAAGTGAATATCACACCACATCATCCGTGCATGACGTCAAATGTCAAGTTGCCCTGATCAAAAGAACAGATAGAATTCTCTCATGAATATTCTAAAGTGTTCGGTTTAAAAGACAGGCATTGTGCAATGAAATATAAAGCATGTTTTTCAATAGAGTGTATCGCATGCGGACAACTTACAAATGAGGATGTCGTAATACATTGCAGAACAACGAGGCCTATGTACGTATAAGCAAAGCATAGTGTTAATATACAGATTAAGGGGATTTTAAGATGCATATGTTAATCATTTTGATGACAAAATAAGTTATCAATTGATTTAACCGTACGGAACAAAGCTGTTAATTTCTACATATGCAAGTAAATGGTATCTTACACATGAATGATAAACGTTATGCATAACCAGCAATCATTATTCACTCGTTTGTCCCCAAACGCATGTCCTTATGCTGTAGGTTGACGGAAATCTACATCACAATAGAAAAACATATAACAATGTATAATTGTAATAGCAATGTCAATGTCTAAACATACCATCAATGAAGCCATGATTTTTATGAGAGTTGTGTCCCTTTACAGTTGATTGAAGAGGAAATATGACCTGATATAAGCCAATATATTTTAAAGCTAAAATTATGCAGTCGATTATAAATCTGTTTTTTTTTTTTACCAAAACAAATTAGTTAACGTCACAGTACCAAAATCGGAACAGTACCCAAATCGGGACACTTGAAGCAAAAAGTCATAAGAAATTTACATGTTTTGTATAGAAGTATTTTTAAATTGAAAATGTTGATTTAAAGATGCTGATATACCAATAAAACATGATATGAACTTTATTTACTGCCACTTATGGCTACAATCACAGTTTAATTTTGTAAATAATGACGAAAATGTAACGTTCTTAATTGTTGCGCCATGCGCCGTTATTGATTTTCAATTTGTGTATGTGATTTTTCAAAATCCTGTTATTTCACAACTAATGGTAGTTTGGAAAAGAAATTCATTCAGAACGACCCTTGACTCTTTAATATTCCAAACATATGCCATGTTCTGCTAAATACTGTTTTCATCACCAAGTATAAGCCAAAACTGGAAGGGATGTACCGATTTGGGTACAGCTACACCTGGTTCGCGATTACGTAACCATGACTATATTTCCGGTTCTATTTATAGAACCACTCGCTGGAAATATCAGCTTGTTATCAACATGAAAAGATAATAATATCTATTTCGGAAAGTGAACAAATAATAATGGGATCGGTACTATGGTATAAAATACATCAATGTTTCACTATAAAGTGACCCGATTTGGGTACTGTGACGTTAGCATCTTCCAAAAATATTACTGTAGTTGGTTTTTCCTATTCTCTTTTTTCAAACACGAACTGTTTACATAAAATTGGACGTAGACAACAATGTAGTCAATGACTACTTCGACACCAACAGTATATATTTACGATTCCTGTTTGCACGTTTGACACCATGTAGTCCCTATACCAGGAGTCAAGCCCACGCTTAGCATCACACGGGGGTCCAAAGGCTGTTTCTCATGGCTTTGTTAGCAATTATAATTATACCTAACTGACTTCAGAATGAATTATAATCTACTTTAAGACGTTATATCATAACGTTATCATTGTTTTCGTGCTGTATCCAGCTCTGTTGACTGCTTATATGTATTGTAAACCCTCACCCACCAAGCGTAGCTGGGGGTAAGCTGACTGTTGTTGTCAGCCGTAAAACGGGTGCACACACAATCCCACCTTGTTGTGTACATTTCGGGAGGTGTCTGCTACAGGCGCCGTAAATTGTTCAACACACTTGTCACACCACAGGTATACACGTCCTTTTTGTACTGGTACACTCCTTAACAAGTGCATGTTGTCAAAGGCGCGTGTCAATTTGTAGCGAATGACAATGATAGGGGGAGGGTTTTTATAGATTGTCTTCGTTTTGTTTTACATTTATGATATATAAATTACAGAAGCAATGTTATTAGTTAAACAAACGGTGTGAGAAAATGTCAATTTAAGTTACCACTGTTTGGTTTGTTTGAGTTTTACATCCTATTAACAGCTTTGGTAATTTAAGGACGTATCAGGTTTTGGTGGTGGAGGAAAGTCGGAGTTCCCGAAGAAAAACCACCGACCTGCGGCAAGTACCTGGCAACTGCCTCACTTAGGCCTCGAACCCGCGACCTAGTGGTGGAGTGGTAGTGGTAGCAGAATTCATACGCCTTAACCACCTGGCCGCTGCGGCCCTAAATTACCGAAGACTGTGCGTGTATAAAGTGAGAAGATATAACAAGGATGACAAAATATTAGTTAGAACTTGATAAAGTAGGCCGAATGGCCTGATGTAATTTTTTCCGAAATATTTCGAATATAAGTAATGAATCCTGCAATGATACACAGGCAGACGGTGCTTAGCAATATATTATCAACGAATTGCTATTATCCTAATAATATTATTAAGTTAATAGTCATACATAAACAGTGTGATCTATATCGATATGTAAACGAAGCTGTTCAATATGCAATTGATCTGTTGCACAAGCTAATTGGTTTTACAATCACTATACTATTTAGGACGTTTTCTGTTGTTTCCAATTAGCCTTTACCCTGTCATCTTTTGACAACTCTTGTTAGAATTAACTTGACGAAACTGGACAACATATATAATATGTTAGATATCGTGTTTTCTTAACCGATAATCATATATTCATAGGCATCTCCAGACGATATAGAGATAAACTTTGAACGCAGAATGTAAATTCTAATCCTTGACAAGCAAATCATGAAATGAACACATGCTTCTTTGAAATTAGCACCTTACGTGTGTTCCTGTAACGTAAGGGATTTTGTTAATTATATGCGCAGGCGTTAAAATCAGGACACGTGTATAATATGTCGCCCAATGATGCACTCATTTACATAAATAGAAACCGTTGTAACGTCACTTATACTGACATTTGTGAAGAAATTAAAATAAAGTATCAATACACATATGATGACAATCTCAATGACAAGATACAATTGTACATAAAACTCGAAATTAGAGTTAAGTGTTACGTACCTTATATCTATGATAATAGTGTGAGAAGGACATTTCTAACGAAGAGAAAGAAACAAGCTATTACAGTTAAAACAGGTCGGATTACATTTGTATTGACTATTGCAATGATAACCTATCTTCTCTTGTGTTTGTGATACACAGGGTTAACTGGTCCCCCTTCAGTAGCGTTATATTTTAAAACTTCTTCTAAAATAATTAACACTTCTTCGTTATTTTTGTCCTTTGAAGTAACTATATTTCCTTCGAAGGGTATTTAAAGTATATTATACATAAAATATCTGCATTGAGTGTAAAAGTTTAAAAATAAAATGTTAATTGAATTGAACTTGCAAATGTGATTACTTTGTTGATTAGGTCTAGAAATAGACGACTAATTATAATTTTAACTAAGTTCTCTCCTGCAGCGAAACGCACAATGCCTATGGCTATCTGTCAGGGAATAAACAAATTAAACCCGTCCTTGAATGCATTCTATAACATACAGAGCAACCTATCATTACGAGATGGAAGTTATTTTAACATTGCGGGGAGCTATTTTACAAGGCTAGAGAGGTTTAGGGCACAATAACATACCATATGTTATCATGTATATGGTTTATGTGCTGGAAAGCCATTGACGTAAACTTCATTACATGGCAACAACAATTGACATGTTTCAGGGTAAAACCGCGTGAGAGCTCAACCTTATTTGTATCTGGTGATTACGTATACACGAAAGAAAGACGCTCTCGCGACAATAGACCGTGATGACTCACTGGTGAAATTCATGGGGAAACACAGCATCGATAAACAGAAAACCGAAAACAAATACAACGTGATAATGAACAATGG
This sequence comes from Mizuhopecten yessoensis, assembly GCF_002113885.1. NCBI lineage: Eukaryota > Metazoa > Mollusca > Bivalvia > Pectinida > Pectinidae > Mizuhopecten > Mizuhopecten yessoensis. The sequence continues at coordinate 683,001 of NW_018405113.1, forward strand.
GAACCAAGGAGATAACAAACAAATATATACAACATCAATCACCATTCAACTACTTTTCCGCTGATGATACACTTTTGAGATTATATCATTATATCCACCCAAGACATATGAGTTAGATATATAAAAAGGAGACAAACACGGAACTGGGTGTTACGCATAACAAAGAGTAGTGGGAAAACCCATATCCGATTATGTCATATGAGATATTGAGCATTATCGATAATAGTCTTATCTTATGATTTACAAACACAACACTTGAAAATAGTCTTTTGGTTTCGGTAGCAAACCCGGATACGGGTAACCGGTGGTAAATCAATCTAATAACAACTTGTCTTTTAGTTGAGAAATGTACTCTTGTGTTTTTAAGAATAGTTCATATTAGAACGAGCATTATGTATATATATATATATGAATATACGTCCTAATCTCAAGATTCATTAATATAAAATTGAAATAAAACTATTTTTCTTAATTATATGCATTAAAAAAGATTTCTATGGGTTTGTTTTGAATTATAGGAAATTTAAAAGATTTTTTTAAAAGAAATACTTAAATTTCTTTGGACATCTGACTTAATATGGCATTAAGATAATGCTGCCTGGTACAGCTAGGTCTAGATACCTATCAAAATGAGTTGCAAATAGGTGCACAACTGCTAGATTGGCCAGTTTTTAGATACATAATTATGATTGACGTCATAAGTGCTATGCGGATCACTTGATCTGGCTAGTGCTAAATCGTTAAAGTGTATTTTAATGACATTAAATACATTTATGCAAAAGCCGTTGCTGATGTTTGCTGATTATGATGTCAGGCCCATCCTGTTTTACATGTAGTATATAAAAGAGGATAAAAAATATGATAGCTAGTTAATTGGTATAATGACAACTCATTTCACTACAAAAAGATTTCAAATTATACGTATAAGAAAATCTTACATTTGAGGACTTGCTGTACAAAATATTTCGTGTATGTTTTACATCATACACGTTAGTTTTCCATGAAATTTGATATCAATACTTTGTTTTTGCACTTAATGTGCATCAAGGTAAATTTGATTCCCATGTTACGTTCTATCTATTGAGATGTATTACATTTGATTATGAACACGTGCATCGCTCATAAAATTCCTCAATACACATAAACTACATGATCTTAAGTTTATAATGTATATACATGTAGATATATGATAAAAAGTTATTTGGCAAGCAGTGTAATTCTAAACATAAATCATTTAAAATTCTATCTCGAAAAACTCAGAAAATTATATCTTGCAGGTAAATAAGGAAAAACCGTAAATTAACTTTCTTGTTATTTATCGTCGGTAGCTTCTGCCTACCCTTTAAAAAGGACATAAATCTAATCTAAACGAAATATCATTAAAGATGTCCGGCTATTTTTGTTCAATCGATAACACAACATAGAAAACTCCCGGATGTCCTTGTATTTATCTCCGTGTCTAGATGACATCTTAATATATATTTTGACACCATTTATATTCTGATTGGCAGTTTAGAATGTGGCTTGTTATAAGGTTGAGTCTTTTATATGTACAGACATGTAATGGTCATGATAATAAATGGCAAATTGATATTTGTGAAAACGTTCCTATTACAAAAGTTTAAATCTTGATAAATAGAATGTATGAACCATGCCCAACGTTAGCATGTTAATATATGAAACCTGCCTCGTTTACAGTCAATTGTATTCTATAAACTCTTTATTTTGTTTACGGGTAAGCAAGCTACGGTAAATATCACAACTGCAACTTAATCGTGTCACAGTATAATAGCGGGTTGGATATCTGATGTTTTTCTTAATCAATGCATGAAATAAAAAAAACAGATTTGATTCCCAGAGATTTAAAAAAAAAGTTATTTCATCAAATGGCATGTTCGTAAGGCACTGGACACTTCCTGTTGTCAGTCTGTTTTCATTTCAGAATATTTTATTGTACTGATTTCATGTACAAAAGGAATTGGGCAACAGGCATAGCCTAAATAAGCCCTCTCCTTACAAAACATAACAGTATATACATATCATATAAATGTTACTTTAACAGATGTTTCTTTAAGTATTAAAATAAGACTAAAATCAATTTGTTGCATCTCGATGTGGTATTTTAGCTAGCATAACTGTTTTATGACATTTCCGTGAGATGATTTTGAATTTTTAGACGTCTTTAAATGACCTTTGCTAATGCTAAAACGCAAAATCCTAAACTTACAAATATATGAACACTCCATGAATGACGCTAGCCCGGGTGTTACATGTATAATTTAACATAACTATGTAATTGTATAACTGCCCTACATATCAGCGATTTGTGTTTATAAGTATATAATCAATTTTGATGATAATATGATATATTTCAAACCATAAAACGTGAACGAACTCTATATTAATGGTATTTTTTTTTTTTTTCGCTTTGAACATCAAAACGAATTCAAATACTTCATGAATATTTTAACCACATAGTATAACATGTCTAAACAATGAATATAAGTCTAATGCTGATCTGACTCGAGTTGAAATTTTCGAGAGTCAATCGGTTTAAGTAAATATTTTAGGCAACAAAATTAAGATATTTAAGGTTGACAGTGGTCCTTATCTTTTCAGATACACTGTTTCTCATTTATGTGATTTCATTATATACTTTTCAATCATAAGATTTTACTAAAGATACTGCTACGAAACACTTACAAATACTACTGTTTTACGAACATAGAATGATGTGACACTGTGTATAACCTGGTGTCTATGGCTGTTATCTATGTTAATTTTCCCCTAATGTTATCCTTCCAGACAATATAGCAACGCATTTATCGTATAGTTCTTGTATTTAGCACTGGGCAGATGGGCTAATTTATCACAGGAGTGAACAGCAGAAACAGCCAATAACAAACATAGGTATCAATTGTAAAGAGCGAAACTAACACTGGATGATTACAAATTTTAACAGTGAAGGATGAAGGAATTTTGCATGGGCGAAAATGTCCTGTTATACATTTTTCATTTACATGAAGTCGATATCGTTTAAAATGGGGACTTACTCACAAATGTTGGTAACAACACTTATTGTATTAAGATTTTCGAGAGAATGAATTCGAGATGAGGAAGGACAAAACAAAACCTGACGTTTTGAAATGGACAATTGAAGAATGCTCAAATCCCTAAAACCACTTGAAATATTTGAATACATGGCATGGTTGTTTGTCATACAATGGATCGGAAACGCATTGTTTATGGAATTAATCAGAAACCAAAACTATTTGGAACTTGTTTAAGATTTTTTATTTGTTCTGATCTCATTTGGTATGATAACATTCAAAACATTCACAAGCATCCAGGCGTATACATTCAAACAAATTCTTCTGGAGATATCAACACATTCATACGATAACAAATGATCGACAAAATAATGTTTAGCAAACACATATATCCCATCCATTCATGCTTATCATCAGGTCGATAATACATGTCAAACATTTGTTTTACGTTCTAACGCAAACAGTATGGCTGTATAAATCAATATTATAACTTACACTACTTATCTAGAGTCACGTTCTCATCTCACTTACTCACACTCCTACACTTAGAAGCAAATGAGCAATCATGGGATAAGCCTCGCTTGACGTCTTGAAGTCTTATGACTATTTCGACCTATGACTCGTGGCACCATAATACGATAAACCACTGCAAGCACATTATTTGTTCATGTTCTTGTTCTGTTGGTTCAGCTTTTTTATCGTCTCTCATTGCGGAAATACAACAGTCAGAGAACTACCGTCCTTATAAACCAATTCCATTCTAATATCAAAGACCACTAATGATATGCGTGATACTTCAGGTAAATACGTCTCAGAGTCCAGTTTCAGATGGTCTGTTACTAGTTAAAGCTTTCCTGCAAATCCGTATCGATATTGCCGCGAGGGTCCTTGATTCAGTCATCACGGAGACTTCGAGTATCCTGGAGGCAGTTCAGCGATAACCTGGAGTTGTTTTTAAGACATTCCCTGGTTAAAGCGACATGGCTTTTCCTGAGAACTGTATTTGGGAGTATCAGGAAAATAGTCTGAGCAAGATTTTGGAGTCAGGCTCACATTTTTAAAGTGTCATAAGACGATGAAATGTTTCCAATTGATTTCATCAGTTCTCAAGACACAACTGGTTGTTCAAAGCTTTCAGACTGCGAGAACTTCCACAGTTTGATATTCCTTCTAAAAATTTCCTCATATGCTAGGTCATCTGTTTCTGGAATTTTCGCGACGAACAAAGATCGCGAAGTTACGGAGGCAAAAGAGTCACTTAGGTTTTGTTCTGTACCACAAAAACTTTCATCACTGTCAGAATCCACGCAACCCATATCTTCGGTCGAGCTGGAGGAATCTAAAACAATAAGAATAAACTTGTTTGTTAGTTTTGAGATAATACATTTCCTTTTATTTCAAAATGACACTGTTGAAAATATATTCAATTATGCAGAATTATGTTCAAACAGAACATGTGTTCTTTACTTTGGTTCTTAAACTGAAGGCGATTAAAAAAAATAACAGGTATTACTTACCAATGCTACAAAAAGACCCGCTGAAGCTCCATGTCATTCGTTTTTGTTGGAAATTTGTGGAATGTTCTGGGATTGATTCATCACTGTTGACAAATTCTCTCCTCCCATTGACAAACGATAACTTTTTCTTCAATGGTCTGTGGGAACTTGGACGTCGTTTGGCTAAGCTCTGGATGGTGTCGTTGATGTTGATGAGCTGTTTCATTAACATCACGTCTTGTTGTCTGAGGTCGGCCTGAAATAATAATAGATTGAAGATGTAAATTCATACGGTACAGCGTGTGTCAGTGATACTATTCAAAAGATACCCTTTTTGTGAAGAACAAGTCTAGTTTTAGAAATGTGTGGTGATTACAATTAATAATAAAATCAAAGTATAAGAAATCAATTTAAAGATAAAAAAATATGTTTTTCTAATAACTAGATAATTAAAGTATCTATTGTAAGAAACTAACAGAGGACAATTCCAAGTGTCACTAAATAAAAAATACAGATTTTAAAATGAATTTCTAAACTAATATAGACATTTTTTTCATATTACAAAACAAATGAAAGTACAAATTACCATTTCACTCCGCAGTGTTGCCAGAGCACCGTTTATCCTATCAGTAGCAGAACCGCTAGCTGGAGCTGATGTCAGTACAGAATCCATTGTAAACCTGACGTTGACTTTTCTTACTCTTTATGGCTCTAATAGCAGGTACGTGTTACCTGTAATGTGTTTCGTTTATAACTGAAGATTTACCTGGTGCTTTCACTCCTATATATACTGTGGGACGTTAACACCTCACTACAAAGCACCAGGTGATCCGACTATGTGTGCTACAATACACCTGTGCCCGGTAACGTGTCGACAGGTAAACTGTCTGCTGGGTCGAGGCTCCCTCTGATACCGGCGTGTCCAATCATATTTATGTGTAACATAGCATAATGATATAAGGGGGATATTAACAGTAGGAGTCCGGCTTCGCTGTGGTCTAAACAGCTATCGTAGAACGGCAGTCGGTCCTTGAACTTTGTGTCATAGGGATGTTGACTCCATGAAAGATTATTATTTTGTGTCAAGGAATTCAAAACAACTTTTTGTCTATTTTTTAAGCTACAATTAAAAATTGAAATGATTGTTAAATATTAAAGTTTAAAAATTGAAAGTTCGGGTCTTGATATTGTAACAGATGTTTTATTTTATTATATTCTAATCGAACATTTTCTTTCATTTCACATTAATATATATTCCTGTTATTGCTCGATATATGGAATATTTTCCATAAAAATACATTTTGTTGTTTTTTATTCCTTACATTATTAAAAAGCAGACATTCAATAACGTCCTTTAGACGTCCCGTAAATTTGATACGAGTTACCTGGGATTCCCACTTTTTTGTGTGTCTTTATTTGGATAGTTCCGCTGTATTTGTCCAATCTGCCCTTGGCGCTGACTGATATATTACAGTGACTATAATTAATTTAACTCTTTCAGAACATCTAGGCTCCCCTTACTGTCGACGCTATATATTGATCTAAATGGTTCTTCGTTCCCATAACTGTATACACAGATGGACAAAAATGATGAAGCCTTTCTGAGATATTCATCAAAACGAACAAAACGAACGCAACCACGTTGAATTTTGTTTATCTTGAAGTTCTACAGAAATGTACTTCGTTTCATCTCGATTACAAGAGAACCCTTGATTTCATTATCATCATTATAAGGTTTTTGATATAGCGCTCCTTCCAATTAAAACAAACCACTCTACGGGGATTTAAATAACATAGATATACAATTCTTATATGTATCATCATTGCCCAAACGACAATTATATATATCGGGTTTTATGTTTACTCGTTATATCTGTATTTCATTGTGCTAAATCGTCTTTAGCAATCAACTGAAAAAAATGACTTTAAATACTTAAAACACATTTCAAACAATCAGATTTAAAAATTAGTTAACATACACTTCGGATTTCCCAATATGTATATGATTCTTGTGATATGATATCAGTTAAAGCGTGTGTATTGCTAACAATATATGTCAGTTTAGTCATGTTTATCGTGCATTCTTCATATAATTTCATTTAGACTTTCTGCCATGGCGTTATAGGAAACGTGTTTGACACTCACAGATTTTTTTTATTGTGAATACACACACGCCGTTATACGAGTAAAAATGTATTCTTAAGGTTTTCCCTAAACAATGACGTGTCCTTTGCATACTAATTCGTAAAAAAGTTGGATATTTCCTAATGCGGGGGATGTGGTAATGCATTTATCTACAAGTTAGTATATACAATATTGTTACGTTTCGCACGTATATGAAATCATATTAATATATGCACGTAATTAGCATACTGTACACCATGATATTATTCACATGCAACACGACACCACATCCGACAGAATATTTCGTAATTAAAATTATTCATAGTGATTAATTAACTCATTTACTTGACTAACAGCCGACCTACTCAACGCGTAATGTATCATATAACCTCACTAATAAAATTCACAAGCCGACACTTTTGATGTTTATTTTACCGCTATACTTAGTTGTACACAATAGTGATCGTAAATGGATTATCATGACAAATATTTACGTCACTTACAATGAATTAAACAGGAAAAAACCCGGAAGTTACTTCCGGCGGTGGTTTTAATGCTATTTACACATTATATCAAACCATACACTTTATAAGATGTCGGTGTATTGTTACAAATTCTTTCCAAATAAAGCATTGACATTTCTTCTCTAATTAAAAATTGAAAAAAACAAACAAACACAGCAACATCTTCGTGTATAATACTGGCATGTGACACTTATAGTTATTGCTACATTAGACATATGAATTATTGTTTTCCTCATAAAAAGGTGTCATTGAATATTATCTTGATAACAGAAATAACAATGCTTCATAAAGTTATTTAGCTGTAGCACATGCTATTAGTGAATTTACTATTCTGAAGAAAACAAATGTTTGAATATGTTTGAAAATGAAAACAGGAGATATAATGCTTTGAAAAAACAAGGTAATCTTCCATATGTTATTCCATAGGACGGTTTCAATGGTATTTAAGACTGCAAGCGCATATAGGGATCTGATGCATACAAAAGCAGAGGCAGAAGTTTTCGCATTAGTGAACTAAATGCCCTACATAATGATAAAATAACACGTTCCAAGCTCGGTGGGAAGGAACCTTGTATCCCCTACTCATTTGTAGGGCCACATGCGTTTTATGAAATATAATTGATCTACCCGAAGTTTGAGACAATATTGCCGGTAAAGATTGGTTTTATAATCCACATACATCTGTTGGTTCTCTCTTTACACGATTGCGTCACTACGTGGGGCAGAGCAAACATGTGTCTCCGCATGAATTAGAGACTAACACATGATCCCCAATAATTTGGAATTATTTTTGTATACGTTAAAGAGTGGCAATCGGTACATTTTGGCTATAACCCTGCTCCTAATGTATTTATTTCTCTCAGTTCTATTTCGAATTCATAGGGACGCGATTTAATTTATTATACGTTCGGTCGTCATATAGAAATCATAAAAAATATTGACTCGAGAATACATTCCATTTTCCGAAAGTTTGGCATATTTCCAATCCAAAAAAGGACGTGATAACATAATATTTCCTTGGGTGGGAGTGACCTTGTTTGACAAAAAAATAGATGCAACATAATTTATAGGAATGAATACGCATGTTAATGACACTCAAATACTGAAAATTAACTGCATTTAGTAAATAATCCAGAAGCTATTACATACGCAAATATCATTTATACCGATACAGTGTCTAGTAACTTCTTGTCACGATACAAAAACTAATAATATTTTTTTTACATTTTATTGACAAAAAGCTCTTTCTGGATCACTGAGGTATATTATGACCCTGACCAAAATAGATTTTATTTTGATGTTTATTAAAATGTTCAATAACAAGTAAATTGGATTTGAAGGTGTCATTTCTTAATATTAGAGTAATATCAAACTAATAAACAAACGAAGCAATAACGTTGTGACGCCCTATCTATAGATGTTTGCAGATAATACACGCATGACAGAATATAACGATAATAAGTTAGTAAAGAAAAAAATATTTACCATTAGCTTTTAACGTTTTGCTGAAATGTTTACACACTGACGTAAGTTTAATGCTGTTTGAACATCAATTCTCTGTGCTGACTAACACCTGTGTGGAAATAAATCATTGTCTCTTTAGGTTGGGATAAAATCTGTGACTTAAATGCGTATCATATTTAATGTATATTGATTTGATGATGTCATGGCTTATATCAATGTGGACATATATTTCTATGGGATACAATATATCTAGTAATGAAGCTATCACAGCTTAGAGCATAAAGCCTGTTATACAGGTTATGTACAGTACAGAAGTAAAACCAAGGATGCAGTGTATCGTGCTATTTATCTATCTTCAGTCAGACCTGCTTGTTTTATTTTTCGCTGTACTATGATCCATGGGTATACATTATATCTTTTTAGATATTTAAACGTTAAACACATTGTTTGTTTCAGAACAGTTCGTTTGTAAAACAATCCTCCGTTCAGATATCTTATTTGTAACCCAAAAAATATTGTTTTCTACACACTGTTCTGCCTATGGCCATCACTTGTTTTTGAATACATACTTACTTAACTGCCTCGATCCGTCCGTATATTGAGATGAGCCCCCAAAAACAAACAAAGGATTTACACTGATATGTAACAGGAAGTTTGAAGGGAAATAATTGAGCCATGCAGAAAATATTGGAACTATAGGTCGATAAAACAATAGGCAACAAGAAAGGAAGAGATAAGTATTAAAGTGGGGTAAATATCAACCCCATATACACACATCCATATACCCCTCTCCTACCCAATATCATCAAGAAAACCCCGAACACACCCACCCATACAATCTGCTCTCACACAATCTTCTCATTAAGTCCCATTATAAAACCAGTTGCTGCCCCCCCTCCACACCATACCCACACACGCTGATCCCATCCCAATCCACTTCATCCCCCATCCCCCACCTCCACTTCTCCCCCTTAGCCATACACACCATTCCAATCCAACCTCTTCCCAACCTCTCCTACCCCACATTAAAGCCCACCATCTCCTTACTAAATCCCATCGAGACACAAGTTGCTCAGGACGGATTAGCATGTCGATGCTATTTTGGCATCCGAATTTTATGCTGTAATATTGTGTGTTTATCTAATTTCACATCTTAGATTAAAACAGTTTAAGCCTTGGTTCTAAAATCTGGATTAAGATATTTTCCCATGTATAATTGTTTATCTATAGAAGTAAAGGGTCAATCGTCACTTCACCTCCCAGTGACCGATGGGTCTTTAATAAGTATATAGGTTTAATCATCAAGAGTTTATATCAAGGATGGGTGCAGTGTATGTACTATGGGCCATCTAATTGCCTATATTTACTTGTGCAAATATTATCCTTGGATCTCAACATGATAACGTATTTCTTTACCCGATAGGATAATTAACGGTTACTGTGATATGAACCTATATACCCCTTTAACAGTAAGCTGTATACTGCAAAATATTCGTCTTTATGACGGTATTTGAAGTGTATCGATCATTTATAAGTAAATGAATATATTCATCAGTCTTCGACTTATTGACTTGAAAGAGAAAAGCTGATACCAAAGTATGCATATAATATTTATCTCCCGCAAGGTATCAAACTTCTGATGTCAGCAATACATGTTATATACACTTTAAGCCAAGCTGTTTACACAAATTTAAATATAATACCATTATTTTTACCTCCATACCATGGGTATTATTTATTAACTTTGAATAATCGATCTGAAATTCAAAGCTGTCATGTTTTGTTCGTATTAGCGTTAACTGTATTACTGTGTAAACATCCGCATTGTAATTAAATAATGTAATGATTTGTTCTTAATTAGTTGCCTGACTATGACAAATAGCTGCACCTGACATTTATCTCATAATATATTTCTATCGCTAATTTTAATAGGAAAAAATAATGATAGATGGTATGTCATCCCACTGTGTCTTTAATTGTAAAATCAATAACACCGTACCTGGTTTTCCCACTGCAACTGCCGAATATAATCCCGAAGCTGAACTTACTCTGGCAAAATTGACACGAATTCAAGTTTTAAAAACATGATCTACTGCAAGTAACAGTTGTAAATTTGTTATGATCTATAGGATGTTTTAGGCACATGTCTCAAAATGGAGTTTTAAGATGCGGATTAAAGGAGAGAGCATATGCAGGCTTAGCCTGCTAGTTGCTTCTATTGAATACGTTTTGTCAATACAATGTTTCTTTAATTAAAGTAGAAATTAATTTAATTTGACTTTTAGTACTAATGATTGGTTGAAATAGATGTTTCCTTAGTGACTGTCATAAACTTATAACTAATTTTACAGGTAAAATATTAAAAAGAATCAAAAAAAGATCTGAAAAGTAATTTGATGTTATTATTACTAAAATAGTTCTGACTTAGGACAATGGTTCATTGTATTTTCGATTCGTTTACTCATAGATATGATATATGAAGCAGATAAATAAAATGTCAGGGGTCTAGCAAAACATTGCTTCTCTACAAATATCTTAGAATACAGTGTCAACAATATGCTATTATTGAGATGAGCCGTGGGAATAGAAATCATTCAAATGTGCGTGTTAGATTTTGGCGAAATGTAAGCTCACTAATCGACTAAAGTCAGAGTCAAAATTTCACAATCGGTTTCCGTCGAGACTTTGGTGCCTACCACCATCCGGGCTTGTGGTTTTCTGTGAGAGCTAACTACAGCGTCGCGTCACTGTACGTTAAACCCCGAGCCAAGCCAGTACACATACTTATAGATATGTTGTCAATTAGCATATAGGCTCTGTACTACCGCCGCCAGACAACAAACATAATAAAGAGGGTCATTCAGTGCTGAACATGTAAACAAAGGTAGTGCAATATAATCAACAGGCTAACTTGACGACAGTGATTATGAGTCTAACATGTGTAGGTTATGGGGATATAGAGTTCTAGTTCGGTAAATTCGATACTGGCTTTGTGAATGCAGAAATAAATATAATAGATTCATTTCTAGATAATGCAATCGTTAACCAAGAAAATTCTTTGAAGTAACGGAAAAGGTATGGTATAACAATGGTATGTCTTAAAAATACACAGAAGCTTAAGAGTATGTTTTTCCCATTATAGTACATTTCTACGAAGCGATTTAAGTAGCAGCCTGTGTGTTGGTGGAAAATTTTGTTCCGCAACTCGAAATGAAAACTTTATAACGTCATGCTTCACATTTGAATAATGTCAAGATTGTTTTTAAGAAGTTTCTAGGTAGATTCAAAAAAAGGAAAAAGGAAAAAAAGGGGGCCGAACAGGAGGTCACCGGGTACATATACATGAGATAACATTATATTACATATTTGCCCGGTACACACTTGGTACATGGAAGGGGAAAATTAAAGAAAGAAAAAAAAAACCCAAAACAAATAAAATAAAATTCAAAAATAAAAAAGAACGTAAGAAAGAAAAGCATCGAATGCTTGAGAACGTTTCGCGTATCGTGAACTTTACATCACAATTGTTAGGCATGTATAATGCTTAGAAAGTGAGTTATCAGCGCCAATAATAACAGATTATAACAGGACGAGTAGAAATTACCCGTTATCAGTCTAGACGAGTGTAATGGGTTTTTAACGGCAGGATATAACCAATCCTCTTTATTGATCAGCTATCGACGCTGGGCGATACACTTTTGTTGTAAGCTGACACGCCCTGTGAAGAAACAGACTACAGAACACACCAATTTATAACCAATCCTCAAATACAAGTTTACTTTCACACCGGAACAAATTTATACAAGTGATATTAGATAGACATTTTAAAGTTTATACTATTATAGTATATTTACCTATCGACGTACACACATGAACATGAATTATCTGGAGTAAGTTATATCTTTTAACTGCTGTCTAAATGTTGAAACAGGAAAATCCTGAAGTGGAAACAAATAATTCGAACAAACAGTCGATCGTACTAATCGCAGGCTGCAAATAGTCTTCCCCAACCTGCGTCCTTGAACACTGTGTTGTACATTTTTCAGCTATCGTATAGTAATGAATCCAAATGTACCCGTTGAACATAAAACATGGTATTGGTTCTTAGTAAGACTACTACTTGGTTGGGGTTAAATTCGTTTGCTTATTTGGTTAAAACGTAAGTGTTTGGAGTTTGCAAAAATACATATCCTTTTACAACTGAAAGGCAAAGCGAAAATGTCAGTTTACTCTTTTTAATAAATGCGTATATAAAACATGCAACTTTGTCAACATCTGCATTGGATGACAAATATTTGTTCATACGTTGCATTTCAGATAATGACAACGCTTTTTAGAAATATAGTCCATGTTGCAATAACTCAAAAATATAAAGTGAATGTTGAAGATTTGTCATTTTCCATTGGCACGCTACCAACCACAATGTCATAAATTTATGAGCACTTAATGTATGCAGGTCTATGCTATCACCATATGGTATAATAAAAATACTACAAAACTTTCTGAACTGTTCATATCAGTAACATGTCAATTTTGTGCTGACACGAAAACATAAAACCTACAATAGTGACCTTGTCTATATCTGTACAACCATTAGGGTTGTATTACATGATCCGTGTTGCATCTAAACAAACCGGAAGTTCCAGCATTATAAATAGCATCAACTCTCATTTATATACGGATGTGAGAAAATAGTTAATGTAAACAAATTGTAAAAAGTTACAGTTATTTCCGATAAAATCTGGTTCAGGTACATGATTGACCGAATACACGTCTACTGTTTTCTGACGTACTTGGGAAAGTATAGCCCACCCGGATCTGCTTGCGTACGTATTTTCGTGTGACCTTGATACAGGTACAAAACACATTAACCCGAGTACTGATTCATAATAGAATCAGTCATACAAAAAATGTCAAATTAAATGAACCTTATTTTATTTCGTGCCGCTGATGACATTAAGATAAATGTGTTCAATTAAATAATAAAAAGAAATATAGGCTAAGTACGTACTGACGTCATTTTCTCCACTTAACACTTATGGTTAAATGCTTTAAGGTTTTAACGAACCCTAGGTGAGCGAAAACACATTCTATCAAAAAGACAATTTGCAGCCTCAATGATTTCAAATAACTTATGTTTGAAAATTGACGCTACTAACACATAATAATAATATACAACATGCTATATAGCGCACTATCTAGCTAACATAAGCGCTTTACAGTAAATAGATATACAATTAATACAATTAACATATACATTAATCAATACAGGTTTTGAGGAATTCACAGGAGCTGCCTTATCAGACGCTAACTACTAGTCCTATTCCACCTGTCTCATATCTTCCTGTGTGAGTATGCCTGTCAGTGAGCTGGAGAGGTAATGTGTTCTGTTTGTAGTGGGACCGTGCTTCCAACGGCATCATGTATAGTGCCACCTCACTTGAATGCAACAGCACAGATACGACAACATCCACCCCAGACCAATGTATACTCAACCTGGTTTGTTGGAGTTGTGTGGGCAGGAAAAAACACTTTCTCTGAATATCCATGCGAACGACGACTTCGGGTGTACTATAACATGTACTAATAATAATCCTCTTCAACATACGATAAATTTACACTCTTAATGTACTTATTGTATTTTTCACTTAACTGTTTTTTAATGAATCGCAGGTGACCGTATTGCATACTAAATTGCACACTCAATTGCATACTGAATCCCCCAACAAAATATAGTATAAGTACATTGGGCAAAGGGACACGGCCATTCAAATACATCCTGATACACTGGACATACTCTGTCATATGGGGACATTTGTTACTTCTCCATAAGTGGCGGAAGATGGTGTGTATCTACGTAAGAAGAAACAATTAGCGGCCGCTGACATTATATTTTAGTATAGTTTGATTGTGAGGTGACCATACTGTAAGCAAATTGACCATTTTTAAATACAAATATCTTGTACATTCGTAGAAAATGTATGAATTATTTCGTCGAGTAGAAACAAGCAAATCGTGTCTATCGTGCTGTCGAAAAAGATGAAAAAGAAGTAAAAAGAGAGCATGGTGTAAATTAAAGAATCATTTTTGTCCATATGGCAATTGATTTGGAAGACATCTAAAATTAAAAATATAATATTATAAATTGTGATTGACTCTTTATTTAAGTGGCAAGCAACAGAAAAATTTCTGAAATATACATGAAACAGAAATATATATACAGATAAGTCAAAGAGAAAAACTATTTCTACATATATATATATAACTGAATTCTTTATGCTTTATCTATGTTATGATAAAACAAAAAGAGCAGTATGTGTGTTAGCCCGATACTCATATACATTACGCCTTACCGAAACAGGTATATACCGGACACATACCCGACTTGGTACCCCGTTACTACCAGCTTTGGGGGCAGCCCGTTTGACAAATAGATACTTGATTGCGATTGAGTTACACGACGGCCCTTAACGGGGTCCGAAATAGATACAGTATCGTGTAGTGACGTACATTCCGGAATCCAAGGGGTTAAACAGACAGGTTTAGGAAGTCCGGACAGTAATCCAAATGTTTGTTCAGTGCTCATGAATTCAAATTAAAGGAAATCCACCGTACATCGGTAGATGGATACATAGTGCACGTGTTTGTCTGGAAATTGTAAATTGGGTAGGGAGATAGCACGGACATGGCATAGCGTCTAGGAGAAATGCAAAAACGCGCAAAGACTGTTATCGGGTTAATACGGTTGACGCAATTTATTTTTGTTTTAACAATTTTCTTATATAACGTTCAGATGTTCATGTACAAGAACCCTTATTATAGGTGCTTATTGAACGTTGAAATCTGAAAGGACTAAAATCGATTTGCTATTGGGCCATATTGATTGATAATGGACTATTCGGACAATGACATAGCATGATATTGTGTTCCTCTGATGACAAGCCTAGCAGTAGGACAATTAACAAACATAAACGAGAATATGTAACCCAACCACTTATACATAACAAACTATATGATTATTGGAATCTGTTTATAGAATGGAGTCATGTAAAATATTCGCACGTTAATATTTGGCTTTTATGTGGATTTTCGAGATTTTTTGTTTGTTTTATATTTTAGTAACAATACGCCATTATTCTGTATTTCAAATATATAAATGATTGAATCTAACGTTTGGTTTGTAGTATGGACTAAAAGCAGTAGTTCAATATCAACATAGAAGGCATCTATGTATCAAGAGCTCCCAAATAAACAACCTTAAAATGGTATAGCATTTAGTTGGAGTTACAAGTACATAGAATATGAAATGCCATAGCATAAACACATGCGCAAAATCAGAAAAAAAATGAATAAGCTTAAGGAAACGGGACACATGCATATAACGCGGATAAACGTCATTCATACTAGATAGATATTTAAAATGAAGGTAAACATATGGGCAATAAAGTATATGCTGCCACTCTTGTGAGGCAGAGTGGGAATTATTTACACAATATGCAAAACATGGGTGAATCAATATTTGCAATAACCTGTATTATTATTAAAATGATAGTGGATTAACAAATTTCATAATATTACAAAGGCACTACAAGCTCTTTGATATCTTAAGGCGCCAGTTACCATTTGATAACTTATCAAACAGAGTGCATTATCTGGATAAATGTCGCTCCGCATGGCTATTTCTTTTATCATTTGCATTGCTCTTCTATTTTGACAATCGTGGCCAAAGGTGTCGTTTGCCTGTCAATCATCCAGCAGTGTCACTGCATGTCACCGATAAATACAGCTGTGTATCAACTCATCAGCCTCTCACCTCAGCCCACCTGCTCGGCAAGGAATGCTGGGATCCTAAGCGTATAACAGACCCCTCGGATTTTATCTATTGTTCAAGTGCTGTACTTGGCCAATGTGCATACTGATCACAACATTAAAGGAATCTTAAATTTAAAATTGTTTTAAACATTTGATAGTCATACAGACGTTTGTAATGTTTTGTTCATTCATACTATGTTGGCAATTCCTACTTGCAGGAGGAAACAAATATGAAGTAATTTGATATTTTTTCTAGTTGTTGGACTGGGTCTCCTTTATCATATCAGTGTAGAATGTTGTGATTTAACATTGGAATGCAACATGACATAGTCCTCTTGACGTTTTATATTGGATCTATAATGTGATAAGTACCTCGTACAGCTCACGACTATTATAGTTTAAGATAAAGTATTATTTCAGGATAAAAATAAATCCTTGATTTCAGTCAGTTTTTTATGAATGCGTTCCATATAAATCACCCTACGTTTAGCATTCTTCAGTATCGTAGTTGTTTCAAATTGGATTATTTGGAAAAACCTATCATATACATTTCTGTACTTAACACCGTCAGTTTGTCACATTGCTAATGTTGCCATCCGGGAGTTATCGATACATTTCATCACAACAGGAGATGAACAAGTTGACAGAGAAGTAACTCTGAGCTACAAAAACTGCTTTTTTTTTGTTGCTTCATCTCCTATGTATAAAGGAGAAAACCCCAAGTCAAAGATGGAACACTTCCTCGCCATTTAAGCTGATGCAGAAGTATCCTTCACCTTAAATACTATATTTAAAATAAATTGAAGGAGACGTTTGATTTTGATATAAAAATGTTGGATGCTGATAGTGTATAAAAATAAAATAAAAACTACGTAGAACGGTGTCTGATGTCATGAGGATATATTATCGATTTATTTACATAATAATAAGATAAAATCGGTGAATTGATTGAAATAATTAAGCTGTGTAAGTTTTAAATCATGAAATGCAAGTGCCCTGCAGTATATCAGTCTATCAGTTTGTTTGTGGGTTGGTAGATATTTTGTAAGTAAATAAGTTTGCTTTCATCGAATTCTCCATTACTCCATAATTACAATCAAATAGCTATGTTCTGTGCAAAGTAGTAATACAGATTCAATAGACATGAACGGAATGCTCATACGCTTTAAAGAACTCTTTGTTTGTTTGATGACATCTCAGAAAAAAAGAAATTAAAAATAAACACAACAAAACAAATTGTTTTGCAAATATCAGTTGTTATTTATTTATTTTTCTCATTTCGTTTTCTACTCTGAGCAAATTTCTTTTCTATGCTAGATGATCAATACTCAAGAATAAAGACTTATCGTCAGTGTTAAGTTGTCATATACATTGTAATAAGGTCCAAATCATACAGGGTCAAATTCTTATAATATTTCTCACACAATATGATTTTATGGTAACCGAAGCAGTTGAAATATTTTCATTCATAATGTGATTGAAACCCTGGGAGAGACTCTTTTCTTTGATGAATTCTTAATCCACTTTCTTTTTGTGCGAAATATTTTCTTTCAAATAACATCAAATAAAAAAGGCTTTCAAATTGTGTTCAATTTCGATAACTATGGGATCGATAAATTGATCCTCTGATGACATTCTGCAATTAATATTGCCACGTTTCAAGTCACTTATAACCAAGCCTTACATCAAGCTTGTTTTACAATTCAAATTTCATTGTAGGATGACTTTGCATTTATTTAATCGATAGATGTAATATATAATTTTATCAGGTATAATTCTCTTATAATTTTTCTAATATGCGTTTTATTATTTCTGTAGAACTTGTAATTCCTATAATATAAGGAGGGTGATCTTTTACATTTATTGCATCTATAGACATCAAAGTGCACGCTGTGTATTGCACTCATAAGATAAAGGACTTTTGTCTGTCTTCCTTTGTGCACGTCTTAAAGATGGATGTGCACTTCACCTTTTAAGTATCAAACTTCAGACTTACTCAATATTTACGACTTTAGTATGTGCTATACATCAGAAATCTGGATAAAACAGTCACGGAGATAAATCCCACATTACAGTATTGATAATTGAGTTTTAAAGCGTGTTAGAGGGGTTACGTATGTTTGCTGGGTAACAGAAAAGCTGTTTACAGGGGGGTACCCCATGCCGAATAATCCCGAACTCGTAAATACAGTTCTCTTTACTCTACCGTCTCTATATAATTCGATAACTGATTATCTTAACCAGTCTTTAACAAAATGTATATCTGTTTACTATTTACAAATTTTTAAATATTTCTGTATTTCCTTTCTGTTGGTGCCCGTTTTGAATCTGCATTAACACAGATATAGATTTAAGATTCAATATATTTACCATATTCTTGATAAAACATTTTTAGGTTAGATTGTCCTTAAGCTAACCAGACTTTAACATGTGGACACAGATGTACAAATACTGTGATCACCTATTTTACTGTAACTGACCAAAGGTCAACGACACTACATGTGATATAAAGCAGTAGTGTAGCACTGGGCTTGTACTGAGGCTTTCCTACACGACCAAAGGACAATAACCCCTACATAGACACACATACGTGAGAACATTGACCGCTTAAGTCCAACATAAATATTATGATTATACGTTTGGCGTTCATAAGATTTATGGTTTAAGTGAATTCAAATACCCGATCGATTGCCGACCTAACAATTGAGAAATTTGTTGAGAATTTTATTTGACAAATATATTTGTCTGTGTGAGATATCTCCTTATACGACTGTCACCTATATTTCATTAGAACGGAGATAGTTGTAGTCAAGTATGTATTTTGTAGATCATTCACCCTCGGGTATTTATCTGTTTAGCCCAGAGTCTTCAATAATACTACTACACAATTACAGACAGGTAATAATTAGAATATTTAGTAGATACGACATGTTGTCAAATAAAGCCTTAAAAGGAATAGGTGTTTCACATTGAACTGTGCATGGAGTGCTCAACTGCTTCACTTGATGTAATATTGTAATCTGTTATAAAATACAAAATTCGTAATATCAAAAGATATAAATGCGTCTGAAATGAGATTTATTGTACCTAGTGATGTTCTTTCATATACTTAACATTTATTCCGAGCTCAAGTTTTCTGCGGTCTTGGTTTTTTAGGCAAATATTTGGGTTCTTTGTTGGCACTTAACGCTTTTTGCTACATTTCTGCATGTGATCCGAAATACTTAGGAACTGGATTTTTCCTCCTTTGATCTATGGTAGTAAATCTTTCTTAAATGGACGAAAGGCCGTAAAATGCGGTAAAAGTTTACTTTGACTTTCTGCATCAGCAAAAAATTAGATTTTTTTTTTTTTTTTTTTTTTTTTTAACTTTTTAATGATTATTGTGATGTCTACAACTCAGCAATATTGATATCAGAAGGGCAAAACATTCACAGGGTTTATACGCTGTAGAATGTTTAACATCAAATGCACATCAACACAGAATAAATTTAATTTCTGGCGATTTTAGCCGTTCAGCTGTAAATATATGGCATGGCAACTATCATCTATAAAAAGCTGCCAGTTGACAAATGACGTCGGGTTCTAGAAATGTACACAGCAAGTGCATGTTTTAACTAAACATTGTATCAGTGAACACGATTAGTATATTAGCTTGATAAAATATGATATGATAATGTATGATATGGGTATTGTACCTATAACGATCGATTGTATTTTACACTACATGCATCATAGTATTCATATTTGTAATTGTGTGCATACATTTACGCGTGTGTATGATTTAAGCTATGGTTATGGTTTTCCCTGTCCCTGTTCTGTTGTGTGAATTTCTCTTATATTAGGAGAACCAGCACACTAGGTTGAGTAACCGTAGATGTGTGGGTGTATGGTTTGTTTGTTATGAGTCCGTATTTCGAACAGCTCAATTGCCATACAATTTTAATACTACAGAACAGGCACAATTTTCAGCGAAGTATTATGAGCACGTGCATGTTATATCGTATAATTGAGTATGTTTATACACTGTTATATCATAATGTAATATGTGTTACAAATAAATCACAGTGAGGTTTAATATAATCGTATATTTACGAATCATATGATTAATGTCTATCTCAATTGTTAATGTATTAAACGAACATTTCGTATTATCTATGAGTCTATACAGATAGTACTATCTATCAATTTAGGTCACCTAGGAATACATATTTATCAGTGATTATATAAATAATAACTTATTTCTCATTTGTGAAGGAGGTCGGGTTTTAGAAGAGTACACACATGCCGTCAGCGGATATACACTATGTACCAACGAACAGGGTTTGTATATTAACTTGATAATACAGAAGTATGCATCTCTGGGTCTGGATAAGGCTATACACGAGTGAAATGTTAACTATGCTATACATTTATGCTCGTGTGTATAAGATTATACTAATGTGTATACATCTACTTCAGTATGTGTATATCAGGTTGTTATTATTTATCAATAGAATGAAACGCAATATAAGGTTCTGCGGGTGACACTGTGACGTCACTAGATGTCTAACCATTGTTCGCAGAGCTCATTTGTGACTGGAACTTGTAGTTTGTAATCTTATATAAGATGGGAAACGACAATGGGTTCCGAATAATTCTTGCGCTATTTCAGACTGTAGTAACGTGACGTCAGTATTCATTCCTTGGCTTCGTTTAACCGCCATTTGTTTCTTTGATTCAAGTTGCGGAAAGCAATTAAATGTTGATATGGGAAAAAGATAAATATTATTTTCAGAAAGCATGATATGCATACACAGATGGACTGTATCAGTACTAATAAGTAATAAGGTTATACCACACATCAAATGTCATTATGTTGTATATGTGTTTATTTGGTTATCTTTAATGTTCATCAAATTCTCCTTTTGTGCTATTCAGTAGTAATAATTGTACATAAATGTTCAAACGTTTTAATCGTGTTATAGGAAATTTAAGGTTATTAACGTGTAAACGTGACATAAGATTATACTCACTCGTGCGTATGTGTGTTTAGGGTTTATTCGTATATGTGTGTCAGATGTGAATTGTGTTTGTTTATGCAACAGATTTACTGGTGTTGATGTATGTTTCATCTTGTATATCTGAAGACATATCTACAATACGTAGATGACACCCTGTTATCAGAGTAATTATATCAATTGCAGATTGTGTTATGGAAACACGTTTAATACCACGTATCGGAGCTGTATTAGCTGTAGGTTTGAATTATTTGAATAGTGATTCCTCTGCTAAGGTCGCCTTATACAACAAATTGCATTGTAACGTCATAGGCATGGAAGATTTCATATCAAGATGTTAATGATTCTTAGTTAACGTCAGCCTAGTAAAGTGTATATTCGACGAATACTTACAGCCAATTTTGGTTGTTAGATAAACAGGATCATACGTGTCCCTTTCATGAGAGTCATGAAACTTTTCACAGTTTCTTATGTGCGTTTTAATTGTCTCATAAGAAATTGAAACTCATGTTAGACACTCTCTATAAGAACGAATCGTATGATGTATGATTTTTCAATAAAAATGGGTAATAAGCGCAGACGTAAAGGTAATTGAACGCTTCAGTTATTTAAAGTACTTCTTTGATTGCAATGACATATTCGAGCGAAGCTTTTCCAACGTTTCACATTATTGTTCCACTTCGCCAACACCATCAATAATTCCAAATCACTTAGTAATACAATGTATCTATGTGTCCCTGACCACATCAATCATAATATTTTCCCTTGGTTAAGGAGGATGATTGTTTAGACCGCCCAGCTACGAGGAAATATTTGTGATCAATAGGTATATGTGATATATATCAAAATATGTGTCAACAGTTTGGATGAATATTTTAGAATGATTGAAGCGTATTATGTACTTTTGACCTGTTTTTGTTACTGAACTTATAAAAGCGTTCGGAAATAATGCATTTATTAAGTGACACACGTGATTCTTAATTACATAACCACATGTCAAATCTCACGAAAGACATTGTCTATGTAAATTGGGGGATTGGAAATTATACATATATCGCTAGAAACATAAAAAAGGAAGCACCTACTTAAAAATTTAAACTGTCGATCAAAAAGTCACTCAAAGTAACATTTTAATGCCGCAACGTTTGTCAATTTCGTCCATTTGGACTGTTTAGTGCTGCATTATAACACAATATCTAACACTGAAATTTAGCCTGGTAGGAGAAGTGAAAACGTGAGTTTAGTACAGACAGTTGCTCGTCATAAGTAACATTGGTCATGGAATAAACCGGATATCAAACTAATGAAAAATTAAGTATGAATCATGTTCGTGAGTATAAGACCAATCTAATTACAAAATTATCGAAGTCACGTTACCTTTTAAGCACTTAAATAGTCATGGAAGCACATTTAATTTCGTTTGATACGGAAAAAAAAGATATAATCAAGACATTTGTATATATCATGAATTACATAACCCGGGATTCGAAAAAATTGAAGAAATATTTAATCAAAGACAAAACGGCCACACTTAGCCATTTTTTTCTTTACATTATTTTTTTCACCTTCGTTATATGTTTAATCATCAAACACGACATTTGTTGTTTGGTTCTAAATATAATCTACTGATGAATATAAATGGTAAATAACCATCAGCAATCAAATAGTGTTCGTGTGTTTCATTTCACCGAATATCGCGCCAGAGGTAAGACAATGCACCTGACGTCATACATTTGTATACTTAAACATGGAGTTATGAAACTACAATGAAGATATGAAGACATTGAACAATTGGCAGTGGTCATAATTTATTTTCGTAAAAATTCACATAAATAAATCCGAGAATTTCAATTCGATACTTTTTATATCAAATTAAAAAAAAAAGTTTTTCTATTGGCAAGGCCTCACAAAAGGGCACACGTAGACATTATATATTACACACAAAATTGTTATTTTAGTATAGGGTGATGTACTGTTACACAATATTAGTTGTTTTATTTGCTGTTGTGTATACTTGTAGCTAAATATAATATGCATGATGTCTAATGTATTTCATTTTAAAGTCTGAGTGTTTTCGTTCAATTAATTTGCTACCCACGTACAAGTGCAAAATACACAATTTTAAAATGATTTTCCCGTTTTTATTTTTCCTCTGTTATTCCTGTTGTCTTCAACTTACCAGACGCCGACATCGACAGAGTCACTAGCGTCCCTTCGCACGGAGAATACTTCTGACGACGTCAAAGCAAGGATGACAATATCACAGGAATAGGTCGGTACTTAGATGTGATCGCCTGAATTCAAAGGAAGGTGGAAACTTGACTGAAAGTAAAAACGGGTAGGAGTTCTATTATGATATATAAATTAATATGAATAATTATGAATACGTAAGTCAAATGATGGAGAATAGCATCTAGTAAAGTATTTCGTGAAATTAACAGTACCAGACTGTCACTGTAGATTATTTAATCTTTATTTAAATATGTAACAAAATAATTAAATATTTAAGTATAGCACATATTTATGAATTTAGAAGTTACACATTAGATGACTTGAGTGAGTCACTTATTACGACCGCACGAGGATGCCGCTAGTCCTAACATTTATCAATTGGTGGTTAAATATTAAATATGTATATAATATATAATGCTTCTATGACTTTTTTGATCGATAGGTTTGCGTTCGATACAGTCATGATATAAAGTGAGTTTACATATGTGGTTTATCATATTTCCTTCGCATCTCCAATGAAAGCAAACTTAGAAACGAGTTATTTTGGTATGTGCTCGGTACGTAAGCTTAATACGTGTCCCCAAGTGCATTTGGTATTTTTTTTCATTGTGTTGATGCATTGAAGACAAAGTGTGCTAAATTGGTGTCGCGGACGCCTTTTAAGGTATTGGAGATGAATAGTAATTTGTGTACAAATATGTGTCATACTTGGTAAAATCAATGAATTTCACATTTTTGAGTAGCGGATATCGGCATAGATTTGACATGACCTCAGTTCATATAAAACGTAAGTACTTTTATCCAATTGACTTGTTTGAATAGACCTCATTAGGCGATACTTAGTATTTTCATAAGAAATTCTAGGATCCGATTTAAACATTAATTTTACATCAATCATTTCATTTTCAAATATAGAGTACATTTGATTTACCTGATGGGAATATACTTATATGAAATGTAACATACATATCTATAGATGTGGTACAGTACTAATGACTCACACAGAAATAAGTTACCTACATATTGTAATGGACACACCTACTACTCTGTTCCTCTACATTTATAAAACCATATGTATTTACCTCCGAGCGTGCCATTGCGTCGGTAAAATTAATTCAATCTGTTAAAATCGATGTATTCCGTTTACCTTTATACACACTTTGTGTCATACATATAAACGGAGTCGGAATCAACTATCGGTAATTCCATTATTTCCTCGTTTGGATCTTCAGACGGATTCCACGTACCAGGTATATATGTTTACCTTTATGCATTTACCAATACCAATAATTCGTTTGGAGAGCAAAGTTATATAAAAACATTCTGGTAATAATGGATGGGTTACCTGTCGATATAAAAGGTTAATACAATTATTAGGGCCCCAAAACTAACACTAGGCGTAGTGATGATAAACAGAAAACAACACTGGGCCATGTGGTAATCATCAGGATGTTCAGCTTGAAATTCGACTATGAACTTCATACATATTATGTGAAAGAAGTTTCCATTGATCAAACATTCGTTTGTTAAATCGATGAGACATTTCCTTTAGAGGTTGTGTTTTATACACAGTGTTTCATTAAGTACACGTGGAAGTGTGGGTCGGTATGCGAATGAGTTTCATCTTTCATTGAAGGATGTATCTTATCTACATGGGATTTTAACCATTGTTTTCTTGATATAAATTGTACACCATAAGGTAAGAATTCAGTCATAAATATAATTGTTTGACATTTCAAAATACATGTTTATGCATTTTTATTAAACAAATTGAGAAAAACCGTTTCATATATGCTTGATAACGTACAGCATATCATACAATATTTGTATTGTATGGTTACAGATTATGCTATGATTGTTAAAACTTTAACAAACATGGCTATTACTGATTACTTTGATAGTTGTCCATGACAGGCCATTTAGAAAGAAAGTTGTAGAAATTATAAAAATAAATACTAAATCATAACTTTGAAGAAATCCTTATATTTTGAAAAGGTTTTTTTATGAATTATACATGAAAAGATTATGACACACGCGGCGTCGTTTGGTTTACATTACCTTTTCTTTCCTCAGAAGCAACATACAGGCATTGATAAAGCATCAAGTTTATCGTGATAGATGCCTAATACTGACTACTAAACTATCATTTATTTTTTATGTCCTCTTGAACTTCGTTAAGGACATTACAGGGTCGTCATCATGGCTAGATTTCCATCTTTGGTGTAACATTGTGTCAGTGTTAAAAAAGGATTAAGGACTTGCTCATTGTATCGTTGACCTTTGGTGGCCTACATATTTCCCTGGAGAGATTATGGAAGCTGTCGACAAATGTAGGAACCTCTTACATTTACCCTTGTGTCTAATTCATGTTAGTTGTTTCACGATATCCTTCCTTTTGTTTTTGTGTCTTTTTCGGTGCCTGCTATTGTCTCCAAAATTGGCTCGAGCTTCGATTATTCTGTTGTATTGACAATGTTGTATATTTTCAATAACATTTTACTCTTTGAATGAAGGCCGATATTAGTTCTGAACTTAAACTCCCAAATGTATCGCAACTACTCAACATTATCTGTAAGCTGGTTTATGGCACGAAAAAGTAAATTTGTGTTTGTTTTGGGAGTCGTAAGACTTTGTGACCAAACAGAACACTTTTACTGTCTTTACCTAGCCTTTCTATGGGGTTTTGTGAATTACAGTCTGCCTCTTTTACCTGTACGTCCGGTGTTTACTTATCTCACCTGTAAACAGATTAGGATTCGGAAATTGGTGGCCACGTGTGGTCAACTTGTATTATGAATAATTATACTGTAGATATATTAGGGAGTACCATACGTGCCAGCTTCTTCAATTTGTATTCTTAAACATTGCCTATATGTGTGTAAAGGTGATACATCTGTACGTGTGTATTGGTATCAACATGGCCGCTAACGAAATAAAATTTTAAAAAATCAATATAAAAAATCATATTGAAACATCACCTTCTAATTCTATTGTATGCTAACAATGCTTTTCGCGTGACCGGTTTACTCTAACACCTAAATCCAGCTGTGTATTCTATATAACAGACAAGGTATTCAAATAATGTTTACTAACACTGAGATTGAAAGGCCGCGACTAAGTACAAACACTTCTTTTAAGCTACCTGTACATCTAGCTTTCTTGTTAGCATAAAACAGTTCGTCCATTTTCTGTTAATATTAGTAAAATAAATATACACATCTATCATTTCAGGAATATTCTGTCCCCGATGCCATCGTATGTATAGCGAGCAGACTGGAAACAGGAGCTGTGTGGTAAGTACTGCATGTTGTTTATACTATATCTGATTGTAGGAGTCTGGTTACTTGGAAAACTTATCGGATTGAGGTTGTCGTTACCGGTGGCAATGTGTAATACTCATTTTATGTCACTTTCCGCTTTACACATTTACTAGTCCCGTTACTGGTTTTGGTGATACTAGTAAGTTTTAATCTCTTTCTACACATGTAAATCCGTATCATTCGTTTTTTTCTGTATTTAAGTATATGTCCAAATCATGTTAACACAAGAAAAGAAAATCAGGCATACAGAATGACAACTTTAAATTGGCTCTCACTGACGAACATTTACGCATCAGAGACATTATACATACAATATACGTTGTAGCATGTTAACTGATACATATCACACACAGATAGGAGGTTTTCTGAACATCCGGATATACACAATCACACGGCATTTGTGTATAATTGTATTGTTAAACGTGGGAAGGATATGGATAGTAGAAAATTGACATTCATATCCTGTGTGAACTTTAAATTTAAAACTTTCACTTTATATCACCATATATATAAATAAAAAAATAAAAAACCATTTGTGCCAGATGTCTAACAGGGCAATTGGCATGCATCAATGCATTTATGAAATTTATAAAATCAAAAAAAGGTTTTAGACATCACGTGATATATTTAATATAAATTACTATCTTTAGAACAAGTATCTTTTATATGGAAAAGATGTCTATGGTAGTTAATATGGGTGACACCAGTAACCACCAACTCCTCACAACAGCAGAAAAAAAACATGGAATAAATGTAATAGCGAATTGATGACTTAAATGACGAATGAATCGTTCCCCGTATAATGTATCCCCGGTACCAAGATTTGTCACTAAGTCGAATCGAAACAAAATATTATTAGAAAGTTAATTAAATACATATAAATTTACAAATTCTATTGCAATGCGTTTAATCTACAAATAGTTTTGAATGCTTCATTTCTTGAAGAATAAAAATGGTAAGTGCGTAATAATAAGGTATAATAGTTTTCATAACATACCCGATACTAAATAGAAAACTTTACTTTAAATTATGAATTTAATATGAAAACTCAATACACCGTTAACTTCATTACAAAATGACACTGTAAAACATAATTGTCACTGATATTGATTTTTGAAATAATTTGGGAAGATAAAACTGTTTTAATAACATAACCAAAACACTTCAAAAATCTGGTCATCTAAATAAGGATTTTATTTTGCTGTTCTGCGAGATTAACGAATTGAACGTGTCGTATAGGAAATGTTTCCCCCGAAATCTCAAAATCATATCAACTGATCTATACAGGAAACTGGATGATGTTTATTTCTATCACATCTAAAGTAATGTATACATTTGAATTATGCTTAAATTTAAGTATATCGAAACAGCGCTTGGTTAGAATTAAAGGGAAGGAGAAAGTTATTACTTAAAGGTATAATGTTAATGTTTTTTTGTGGGATCAGAAAATCAGAAAGGAAACAATAATCAGCAACCTTCACTTTTTTTTTATAGATTTTGTTACTAAGTGCCAATGATGTCAACGTTCTGATGACCTTAAGTCGTCAAAGTTAATACGACCCAGTGGAATACGATCTGGTGCTGATACCTAAACATACATTAAACTATCGATACCGATCACCGTGCCATTAACATCGAAAGTGGAATTGTCGCTATATTCATCCTTTCAATCTGCAATGTCATGACTTTTACGCTCGTGAGTCAAGGTGGAACGAGACGGACTATGCTAACTCATCACTCGTTTTATACTTATATGGAACTGTTTATATACAGTACTATTACCAGGGGAACACTTATATACTATTTATAATAGTATCGAAATTATATGCCCTCACTACAAAATATTACAATGTGCCTAAGTGGTTTTTATTTTATGGTGTGCGTGACATGTAATTAAATGTGCTACCAATTTTATCATGGTTCAATAATAATAAAGAAAGAAACTAAAACATATAAAAATATCCATATATACGACATAAAAGATGTATCATGAAGAAAGAATGTTTCCTTTATTACTATTGATGAACAAAATGGTAGTATGATAAAGAAAATGTTAACTTTATTAAGCTGTTGTGCATAGCCATACTCATTATTTAATTTGTGTTTCCTTACTTTTCATTTAAAGTGATTAGTTTGTGTTTTGCTAACCATAGGAGCTTAAGGTATTCTAAATTCAAGGTTCATGTGTTTTATTTAGGTTGTTGGTCAGCAGAAGCGTGTTAAAAACTTATGAACCTGCTTTCTACTCCATCTACGTGTTTTTTTATATTTTGGTATATGGTGTCTCTTTAGTTTCTATATAAGTTCTGATTATGTTTTGTTTGTGTATCCCCGCCGTGTGTCTCCTTAGTTCCTTTAATGATTTCTGATTATGTTTTGTTTGTGTATCCCCGCAGTGTGTCTCCTTAGTTCCTTTAATGATTTCTGATTATGTTTTGATTGTTTATTCCCGCCGTGTTTCTCCTCAGATCCTATATGAGTTCTGATTATGGTTTTATGTATCCCCGGCCTTTCTCTCTTTAGTTTTTATTGATTTCTGATTATGTCTTTGCGTATCCCCGCCGTCTCTCTCTTAAGTTTCTATTGATTACTGATTATGACTTTATGTATCCCCGCCGTGTCTCTCTTTAGTTTCTATTGATTTCTGATTATGTCTTTATGTATCCCCGCCGTGTCTCTCTTTAGTTTCTATTGATTTCTGATTATGTCTTTATGTATCCCCGCCGTGTCTCTCTTTAGTTTCTATTGATTTCTGATTATGTCTTTATGTATCCCCGCCGTGTCTCTCTTTAGTTTCTATTGATTTCTGATTATGTCTTTATGTATCCCCGCCGTGTCTCTCTTTAGTTTCTATTGATTTCTGATTATGTCTTTGCGTATCCCCGCCGTGTCTCTCTTTAGTTTCTATTGATTTCTGATAATGTCTTTGCGTACATATGTATCCCCGCCGAGTCTCTCTTTAGTTTCTATTGATTTCTGATTATGTCTTTATGTATCCCCGCCGTGTCTCTCTTTAGTTTCTATTGATTTCTGATTATGTCTTTGCGTACATAAGTATCCCCGCCGAGTCTCTCTTTAGTTTCTATTGATTTCTGATTATGTCTTTATGTATCCCCGCCGTGTCTCTCTTTAGTTTCTATTGATTTCTGATTATGTCTTTGCGTATCCCCGCCGTGTCTCTCTTTAGTTTCTATTGATTTCTGATTATGTCTTTATGTATCCCCGCCGAGTCTCTCTTTAGTTTCTATTGATTTCTGATTATGTCTTTATGTATCCCCGCCGTGTCTCTCTTTAGTTTCTATTGATTTCTGATTATGTCTTTATGTATCCCCGCCGTGTCTCTCTTTAGTTTCTATTGATTTCTGATTATGTCTTTATGTATCCCCGCCGTGTCTCTCTTTAGTTTCTATTGATTTCTGATTATGTCTTTATGTATCCCCGCCGTGTCTCTCTTTAGTTTCTATTGATTTCTGATTATGTCTTTATGTATCCCCGCCGTGTCTCTCTTTAGTTTCTATTGATTTCTGATTATGTCTTTATGTATCCCCGCCGTGTCTCTCTTTAGTTTCTATTGATTTCTGATTATGTCTTTATGTATCCCCGCCGTGTCTCTCTTTAGTTTCTATTGATTTCTGATTATGTCTTTATGTATCCCCGCCGTGTCTCTCTTTAGTTTCTATTGATTTCTGATTATGTCTTTATGTATCCCCGCCGTGTCTCTCTTTAGTTTCTATTGATTTCTGATTATGTCTTTATGTATCCCCGCCGTGTCTCTCTTTAGTTTCTATTGATTTCTGATTATGTCTTTATGTATCCCCGCCGTGTCTCTCTTTAGTTTCTATTGATTTCTGATTATGTCTTTATGTATCCCCGCCGTGTCTCTCTTTAGTTTCTATTGATTTCTGATTATGTCTTTATGTATCCCCGCCGTGTCTCTCTTTAGTTTCTATTGATTTCTGATTATGTCTTTATGTATCCCCGCCGTGTCTCTCTTTAGTTTCTATTGATTTCTGATTATGTCTTTATGTATCCCCGCCGTGTCTCTCTTTAGTTTCTATTGATTTCTGATTATGTCTTTATGTATCCCCGCCGTGTCTCTCTTTAGTTTCTATTGATTTCTGATTATGTCTTTATGTATCCCCGCCGTGTCTCTCTTTAGTTTCTATTGATTTCTGATTATGTCTTTATGTATCCCCGCCGTGTCTCTCTTTAGTTTCTATTGATTTCTGATTATGTCTTTGCGTATCCCCGCCGTGTCTCTCTTTAGTTTCTATTGATTTCTGATTATGTCTTTATGTATCCCCGCCGTGTCTCTCTTTAGTTTCTATTGATTTCTGATTATGTCTTTATGTATCCCCGCCGTGTCTCTCTTTAGTTTCTATTGATTTCTGATTATGTCTTTATGTATCCCCGCCGTGTCTCTCTTTAGTTTCTATTGATTTCTGATTATGTCTTTGCGTATCCCCGCCGTGTCTCTCTTTAGTTTCTATTGATTTCTGATTATGTCTTTGCGTATCCCCGCCGTGTCTCTCTTTAGTTTCTATTGATTTCTGATTATGTCTTTATGTATCCCCGCCGTTTCTCTCTTTAGTTTCTTTTGATTTCTGATTATGTCTTTGCGTATCCCCGCCGAGTCTCTCTTTAGTTTCTATTGATTTCTGATTATGTCTTTACGTATCCCCGCCGTGTCTCTCTTTAGTTTCTATTGATTTCTGATTATGTCTTTATGTATTCCCGCCGAGTCTCTCTTTAGTTTCTATTGATTTCTTATGTTTAGTTTGTGTATTCCCGCCTTGTGTCTCCTTAGTTCCTCTATGAGTTATGATTATGTCTTTGTGTATTGCTGCTGTGATATATTATATATATATAAATTGCTGTTCTTTGAATGAAGTTTGTGAAAGAAAATCAGAAAATATATATATTTTATGTTATCCTACTTACATGGAATACATATGTGAATACCATTTTTAGATTACATTTACGCCTACATCTCGATAATTACTTGCGCATGGAAAGTAAAAGATAAGGAGATGCGGACTACGTTTCTGCTTGTATATCATGATAACGTCTGATACTTTATAGGAAAACCAAATAAAAAAATAGGTCAATGCGATGTTATATGAGAAAAAACAATATCCAGGACATGTGTATTTGTTTACATCAAATTGTCTCGGAATATGCGTGTTTCTGTGACATTCTTCAAAGGCTTGAGGCTGTATAACAGAACACAAGGACGCAGACGTTTCTTTGTCAGCATTTATTCTGTACAGTTATAGACGACAGGAAATGTTATCTTTAAGATTAGTATTATGTAATATAAATTAACTCCATTATATTGTATTTTGGCTATATCAAATGAAATTCATAAAATAATGTTATTGATCATAAGGATGTTGTTATAGGGTTAAAGCTAACCATGCCTTTTACTTGTATATTTTGCATTACATCACAGCTGCTTCACATACCAGAATCGACAAATTATAATTTCATACATGTATTCATGCTTAAATTTTGCTCTATCTCTTTCACATCGTTGAGTATGGTAAGCATTACTATCACCGTTAGATGACCCCCGGTGACCTTTAGTGTTGCTTTAGTAATACGAGGTGAGGGAGGCGGCGCTCATTCAACTCCGTGTGTAACGTAATAACTGCACGCAATAAGCGTGCCCGTGAGTACACTGACATACATACATACATACATACATGTATACGAAAATTAACAGCGTTTTTTGTTATCTGTTTGTGGTTAATTTGCTATTGATGTTGCTGAACCGTAATACGTATCAGGGTAAACGTGTTTATCAACGGACTCCGTGACTTTACATATATATGGTAATAGTAAGTAACTCTATATATTTATGAATGACTAATTAATTAAATGGTGATGAACCTTTAGTATAAACAATTTTATGGACTAATTTCGTGACTATATGCTAACTAGTTTGTTTATTTATAGGGAGGAAACTGGAGTGAATAGGGTGCGATAGGACGTTGGTTCAGATGAGGAGTTTGGACCGTTGTGTACATGTTATATATATATATATATAACACAAGTGTAAGGAGACAGACAGTATTGATAAAAGACTGCTGCAGTGGCTGACAGCAGCCGATGAAGATGATGATGGAGCTTAGTGACAGAGTAGAGAATGTGTCAAGGGACTACCTCGGACTGGTTGACAAAGTCAACGATAAACTTCGGACTCTCAGGGCTGACCTGGTAAGTACCCGGATGAGTTGGCTCCACAGATTTTTTATCTTATTGTACTAATAATTAAAATGATACAAGAGACTTAACGAATTAAATTGCAATGCTTAGTGAGTCCTTAGTGAATCCATATACACTTTGAACGTTTAGATAAAATAGTCGGTTTTATGTTATCGGATTATTTTGGTTTGTGGGATAGAGTATTACTGTTAAATAGCTGTCAATAAAGCACCGATGTTAACGTGTTAATGTTAGTGGTATATTGTAGTGCAATTGTTTATTTAAAAAATCGTTGGAATTATGTACTTGGCAGCTTGGTTTAATCAATTTGTTATATTGTATGTTTTTATGAAATATTGTAAGTGGTTCTTTATACTCAGTGTCAGCGACATACAAAGTTTGGAACGATTGGCTGGTTACCTGAGATCGGTAGCGATATATCAATGTATGAATGTACATATGAATTACAACTTACGACCATACTTACATTGATAGATGAATCTGATTCTCGTTTATCAGATTTAAGAATACTCCATCGCATTGCGTGCATATAGATGCAAGCCGATTTGAAAATCAATAGATATTTAATCACAAGATATCTTACAAAAGCTAAAGACACGATTGATTTTGGCATTAAGGCACGAATGCCTTCTAATCCACCTCAGATCCGAACAGATCACGGCACTTCATATGAAATTGAATACTAGACTGTGGTCAGCGATTTGCCGAAGGATAATGATCAATGATGCTCACACGTATTGTCTGTTCTGATGCTATCTGTTGTTGTGTGTGTATATTGATGCTCCGACTAGGCCTGACTGTTTTATATAGGTTGCTGTTCATCAGGTTTAATGCTTAAATCTAGATGTCAACTAATGCCTTTCAAATGTTAATTTCTCTTTTACAAT
Organism: Mizuhopecten yessoensis; assembly: GCF_002113885.1. Classification (NCBI taxonomy): domain Eukaryota; kingdom Metazoa; phylum Mollusca; class Bivalvia; order Pectinida; family Pectinidae; genus Mizuhopecten; species Mizuhopecten yessoensis. The sequence continues at coordinate 717,138 of NW_018405113.1, forward strand.
TACAATTCTTTATGATGCATATGTATAACAACAGCAAATGGAAAACTCCAACAATGGTATTGCAGGCGAACCATATGTAATAAATCGTTTAAACTCCCGACAAAATACACCGTCAGGGGTCGCGTCTGTTCCTATTGTACATGCATACCAAAGACAATCGAAAACATTATTTTTAATACCTTTTCAAATATCATCAGTTTCTTTAAAGTAATCTTAGGCTAATTATAATGAACGTGTTTGTATCCACGTTATTAGACGTACACTTGTGAGAATGTGCTAATTGTGGGTATCATGTTGCACTATACATCTATATCGATTTTCATTAGTAACACTTATTGTTTTCATCGATCAGTAAAAAGTCACTATAAGACTTAATGTCATAACGCAAATATGACGTCACAAAGTATCTTAAGGTCGTGTTGCGCAATAATGCCACATGTAACAATAAAAAATAATAGAAAAACGTTTCACTTTCGGAACAAAAATCATTGTTTACAAAACTATCACTGGCACTTTAAGGTTTGCGTGCCAATGGTTTACACTTTCAAAAAACACAATCATGTGACAAAACCTCACTTTTTCCAAAGAAAAATTACCCACATCGATCAAATAATCTAATACAGATGTACTTTAGCAACAAAGCTGATTGTATAATCCATTAACTATACAGCTAGTGTCGTACAAAACGCATGTCGGCTCTGCCTTATTGTATTAACATGTGGTTTGTATCACTAAATCTGTAGTGTTTGCTCGTCAGTGGGGTGCGATACGATGTAACATAAATGTGCAGGCTGCTACTTATGTTGGTTACATAACCACCAAACTGATTAACACCGATAAACTATATCTTTATGATCAACGAATGTGGTATAACCTTTATCGCTATAGAAACCGATACCAAGACTGGTATTATACTTGTGACTATTACATACCAAAACGATGGTAGTGGCCCCACATAACCACCGTTGAAAGTAAAGATACGTTGGATAAGTAAGCAAATTGTATGTCAATATATAACAAGATAGGATGTTCGCTCATAACAAAAGATCTTCACTACAACCATAAACAATAATTATAAAGCTGTCAGTGTTTAAGTTATTGCCAGAAACCACTTCTGTTGAAGAAGGAACTGGCATGCTATGCACATTTCAAGGACGACACACTTATATCTACGTAGTCTTTGCTGCAAAAACGCAAACCGAATTCATCATTATAACAGTAACGCGTGCGGCATTATCTTTCTATGTAGGCTCCTACGCTACACAGTATCAGGCGTCACCCAACAATGAAGTATCGTAAGTGTGTTAAAAACAAATATCAGAAGACAGGTTTCCATTTTGAACTACATACTTCCGTTCAGCGCTGAGTGTTCCTTTTTTTGTTTTCATGGCAAATTATGATATTTTAAGGGAGTTTGATATGTGAGGTTGATATATTTAAAACATAAAAATATCAACATTTTAAAAGAAAAAAATGTGCTATACAATATGGAATAGTGCCATAGTAAAAAAAATAAACTGTCATAGTGAGGTATTGTTTTTCCCCTCATGAGCGATTAATATAGCTAATTTCGCACATAAACAGGATTAAAAAAAGGGAGTTGAACTTTCGAACGAAAGCAATTTTAATTTGTTATATTGCCATTTTTAGCATGTTTTTCAAACTTCGCAGTTATTTTTCTATTTTAAACAAGATATTTCTTGCAATTGATGGACCAAAATGAAAGGTAATGTGTATTTTAGTATTTAAAATATCTATGATATGTTGTGGCTCTATTTTAAAGAGCAAATAGCCTATCGTAATGAATGGGTAAGTAACCAACGCATCTCTTTGTGAATAATACAACCCTACAGTGTTCCCCAAAAATTGTAAAGCAAAACCATCAAAACATCCCCATGTAATTAGTAGAAGTATCCGAAACAGTGTTTAGTTTCTAATGTTTAAGGCAGTGTTTTGGCAGTCTCCACGGAGCAATTAACACTATGTGGGTCAGTGTCTGCTGATTTCGCAACGGCTGTGGGTGCACTGCCAAGTTTATCTGTGTTAAAACCCCAAAAAACAGGCTAGGGCGGAATCGACATTGGTTGTGATTTTTACATTATTTAATTAACACGCAGCGAAAAATATATACCAGTCGACCAACTTGTTGATCCTTCTTTGGAATGTACTGTTTGTTCTAATGAACATGTTAAGTGATATGAACAAGACGCCAGTTCGTTTTCAACTTCACTATTAATATACTGGCCGCTGGCCATTTACTGACCAGTGGTCGTGGTAATGGAACGAAAATACTAATTCGCCTAGTCACTATGTTTTTTTAGACCAACGTGTGAAGTATTCGTTTTGTGTTATACTTACTATCAATTATTTCGACATATTTGTATGCTAAACTGCAAACAGCTATTTCGTATGGTTCATACTTTTTTGATAAATATCTCTACCATAAACCAAAGTAGTTATAAAACATTTTCTCATATCTTTACACATTGACGTACATAAAAACATAGAATTTAGTAAGGTTTCGGCGGGCTCCAGAGTAGTCTTTTTTATGTTTATATAAAAACACAAATGTTTACGTTGGGGAAATTGAAATGCAATGTCGACACGCCTAAATTAAAACACGTTCTCTCTTAAGTCTAAGGAATTCCGTTATGTATTCCCACGCTGAAGAACAGGAATACACCAGATTTATATGACTAATTTCTCTAGCAAATAGGTGAATACATTGGGTTGTTATTATAATATTAAAAATACACAAAAAGCTCATTATTTTCGACATTTAATAGATTAACCTTTTCAAATCTCTGACGATATAGGCCATATAGAAGAGGTATGATGACGTGTGTAGATAACGAATGAAAGCTTCTTGTTATTAAGTATCAGTTGATGGAACTTTATTCCCTTACCCTTTAACCGGGCACCCGTGTTTCACGGTATAACGAGGACTACTACGTCCCTGATGGCATCTTATGTATTCTAGAATGCTTAATTAATTATTTTACCTCACGTGCTATTAATTATGACAATTACACGAGTATGATGAAGCAATTTTTCGTTTTTGTATTTGCATGGAACAAAGATTTTCATATTATCATATCAAAACATCTTATACTAAAAGAATAATGCTTGTACCGTTCTCTCCCTAATTAACATGTACTTACGATTACTGACAGAAGACAACACTACAGGGATCTGTTCTAAGGGATGTTTAATTTTGCCACTTTTTGAATGATATCTCACAGTTCTCTACATAAGATACAGACACTTTATACAAATCAATGATATGGATATGTTACCGCAGAATGTAACCTGTTATTGTTACAAGACTTATTAGACACATACACCAAAAAACTAACATGTGCTTCACTTTTTGGTTGGAAACCTCGGTTTCAATTATATAAATGAATGATTTTGCACATAGTTATCTTGCTGCTAAAAGTCGATTGCGAAACATATTTGCCTTTTCTGTAATTGCTGTCTGTTATAAGCACGAAACAGGTGCCTTTATACGTTGAATCATAAGCACGCAGCCTTCGTACTGTCGTCACCGTATTATATATCACAATAACAGATATACATATTCTGATAAAACCTTATTAAGATGAACGAGTTCAGTTTCCATTTTGAAATTGTATTTTTGTTATAATATTTTTTTTTAAATGAATGCTTTCCTATATATTCTAACATTTCAATCTTCCATGAATATTCTATGATTATAGGACAAAATATTGTCGGATTTTAGGTCTGCTTGTCTCCTTATTATTCGATTGTCTTTGATTTTCATGTACAATAGGAACAGACGCGACCCCTGGCGGTGTATTGTTGTCGGGAGTTTAAACGATTTTATTACATATGGTCCGCCTGCAAATTACCATTGTTGGAGTTTTCCATTTGCTGTTGTTTTACATATATATTATAAAGACCTGTCGGAAACATACTTGCTTACACTCAGCACTATTCAAAATTACATTATCATATCACTGTTTACAAGTATTAAACACTCATATGAGTTTACTCTAAGCGCTCTTATTAGTTTTGAAAATCAAACCTGTACATGAATGTCGCTTCACGTCATTAAACATCACTTAACTTACTGTATTTTATTTACTTTTCTATCAAACAAAAAATAAGTGTTTTGTATAATTTGTGGTTCATTCAGGTAACAATACAATCAACATACAAAGAATAAAGCTCATTGGTGTTTTTTTTAGAAATCCATGGGGATGTTTCTTTTAACTTTTTCCAATTGTAACAATTATTCATAATACAGTATATGCACATTTGCGTTTGATGCAAACAGTGATGCACATAGCAACGCTTAGATACCACCAGGTACAGCAAACCAAACAAATGTGTGGTAACCGATACAGGAACTAAATCCTTGGGTAGACCATCACATAGGCGGTGAAATGCCTCAATATTAAATAGATGAGTTGTTATCAGGAACTTCGCTAAAACGTGACACTTTTGTATGTCTCCGTGTAATCATTATAATTTAGATTGCTAATGTAACGAATATTTACAAATATCATAAGCCTCATGATTATTTTCATGATCTCTTAACGAAGTCTAAGAAGAAAATTGTTTAGTTCATGTAACCGACATTCCAGCATTTTAGATTAAAGTTTCATGGACAAAATATCCCTTAATGTTGTTACAAAGGCATAGCTAATTATATGTTACCCAAATAGCTGCGCAGCAGGATGTCGAACTATCATAAGTGTACGTACACATACTTAATTGCACAGTAACCCAAAGTAGTAATACGCACATATTGATATTGGAGGGGCAAAATCCCTGTCGATTGTTAGAGAGGCGATGCTCGGCGAGTTACGCTATTGCAGTTGGGTTGCTTATCGGCTGCTCTTTAAACATCCCCATCAGTTCAGAACCACCGACATAATTAACATGTTTAAGAACTTTCTATAAATACATTGTCTGAATTCATGTAGACATGGAACGCAGTGTGTCGTGTTTTGTCATTCAGCGAAAGAAAGGAGAATGTATAGCAGTGGTCAATTACTATGTAATGATTTTTCTATTGCTATGATCCCAGAAGTACGTATGAACTCACGCGTAATGAATATCAAATCACGTGCGAGGGACTACAATTCCCACTGATTGTAATTGTCGTCTGATAATATATAAAAATGCCGCTTTAAGGTTCAAACAATGTAAAATCGTACGAAAAAAATAACAAAACATCCTAATCCTGATTCAATCTATTAATTCTTCTTTTCAGATGACTTGACTTTGTTTATTTAGTAGACTGTCAAGACAACAAATTAATGCCTCATATTTTGCCTTTTGCTGTAACACGACACACACCATGAGTAATATCACTGCCTGCGGATTTCTATATGACAAAACTTCATCTAAACTGATAGGTTTTCCTTTATAATTAGACGACGTCCATACACCGCAGACTTATGCTTCTGTTTGACGGTTTCTTTCAGGTGATATACACCTTATTGTATTTCTATCTGTAGATTTTTATGACGCGATCTGATCTAAACTGTTTCCTTCTCGGTAGATTTCTATGCGACGACAGGATGTAAAGCTCCTGAAACAGCTTGTGAACATCAATGACGTCATCCAGGCGATGTATCAGCGTGCCAAGGAAATTCGGAGTGATGAAGACGACGAAGCAGATGAACCCCAAACTATGCGGCCGACAGATGTCTGGAGGGCAACGAGCAGACGAACGCCGCTTGTCCGTCAGCAAAGCGTGCCTTACTATTGCGGGGCACCGCGGACATTTACCGCTACTAGTATGGGGGACAGTATGGAAGGTACGGTCTGTTTTATTTCCATTGAAGAATATGTTAAAGCTTCATAAAACCATTTTTCAATGGAAGAAATGGAACTTTTTCATCACTGTGTTAGACTAGCAATTATTTCATGTGAAAGTTACATAAATAATTGAAAGAAAAGAACTTGATTTGATGATAATATTCATATCACTTCAATGATCTTTAAAGAAAGCATGACACACCAAAACATCTAAAAATACTATTAACAAAGAAAGAAATGTTGATTGATATTAACATGTCGATAAACGTTAAATCTCTCTGTCGTAGCAAAGGCTTACTGAACATTTCTGTTTATTGACGATTATCAAAATGAATTGCTAGTCATCTTCCAATTGAACGAAATACTTAAATATATAAACACTGTATCGGAATGATCATGCATAGCAAAAACACACTGTATGTTAGCAATGGAAGTGCTTTTGAATTTCTTAATTTATCGAATATACAGGTATTTTGACGTTTTATCACAAGAACATTAACTGTAACGTTATGTAGTGAAACATCTTTGAGTATTACAACAAATTGTAGTATTTTATTAATGTATTTTTTTTAGTTCGATGCACAAAGTTGAAAGTGTTAGGTTGAACTTTATCCACATTGGCACATTTCAGGGTTGGACGAGATTGCGGATGATGACCCGTCCCTAATCACCGGTGACGTCACAGATGACACAGACAGTTTATTCTCCAGCTCGGGAGCCATAACCGTGCCATCTTTCACCAAACATTACATCCGACAGCGCGCCATTTCTTGTGAAACGACTCCTAACGAGCAAAATACTTTGGATGATAGTCATTTTGAAAATATGTTAATGAAAAATATTCAATTATGGAAATTTTCATTACATAAGAATTCTGATAATGAACCTAACATTTTACAAGTAAGATAACAAACAAATAGAATTAAGAGTGTAAAATATGCTTAATATAATTATATTTTTTCTTATTGACATGTACTTTGATGTTATGATTAACATATATTAATTACAAAAACCATGACTTTATTCAAAGTCAATACAATTTCACAGAAAGCTTTTCGTAAAGATACTGTGACTGTGAGTTCCATTTGGAAGGTTATTATGAATACACTTTTTCATACTGCGAATTATGTAGACTTTTCATCATTATATCACTTTGATTTTGCATGGTCAAACATATTGTTTTTCCACAACGAATACACAGTGTTAGCATTTTCGCAAACACTGCTTATTGTTATTATACAAAGTCTACTATGTCGATGATGAAACGAAATTTTTAATGGTAAAATATCCAGATATTATTAAACAATTATGCATGCGCGTGCATTTTTATTATTCACCAACAAATCTTCCGAAAGCCTTCCCTTAATGTCAATCTAAACAAGTTAACCCGGTTACACTATTATTTACTAACAAATCTTTCTAGAGCCTTCCATTCATGTCAATCTAAACAAGTTAGCCCGGTAACACTATTATTTACTAACAAATTTTTCTAGAGCCTTCCATTCATGTCAATCTAAACAAGTTAGCCCGGTTACATTATTATTTACTAACAAATCTTTCTAGAGCCTTCCATTGATGTCAATCTAAACAAGTTAGCCCGGTTACATTATTTTACTAACAAATCTTTCTAGAGCCTTCCCTTAATGTAAATCTAAACAAGTTAGCCCGGTTACACTATTGTTTACTAACAAATCTTTCTAGAGCCTTCCATTGATGTCAATCTAAACAAGTTAGCCCGGTTACACTAATATTTACTAACAAATCTTTCTAGAGCCTTCCATTGCTGTCAATCTTAACAAGTTAGCCCGGTTACACTATTATTTACTAACAAATCTTTCTAGAGCCTTCCCTTAATGTCAATCTAAACAAGTTAGCCCGGTTACACTATTATTTACTAACAAATCTTTCTAGAGCCTTCCATTGATGTCAATCTAAACAAGTTAGCCCGTTTACACTATTATTTATCAACAAATCTTCTAAAAGCCTTCCCTTAATGTCAATCTAAACAAGTTAGCCCGGTTACAATAGTAGGTGTAGATGTAACCATTATTGAAACATGGGTTACCATAGCAGTTGACATTTCTTTTTTTTAAAGAGTATTTGTTAAAGATTAATGTACAGTGTTCATAACTTACGCGATGTTAGGTGCGATATGGAAGCCAGTATATAAATATGTTTCTAGTTATTTAAAAAAAAAATCAATTATTTTCACGATTTTAAAAAGAAGCCTAATGGACCTTAACGCTCGCATGGTATTCATGAGCTAAATAAATGGCAAAAGATGAACAGGCATTGTAAAAGTCACAACAATAACGGAAAGTTATATCACTCGGATTTTGGTCAAAACCATAAGATCATCATTTGAATAAAAAATTCATCAAATAAACTTCATAATTTACTGATTTTAAGTTTAAAAGGGTTTCAAAATGTTGGCCATGTTAGCTAATTGGATTGCAAATCGCTTCTATACATGTTACATCGAAACAAGACTCCAATGTTTTTAATTATATTCTATCCGTAGAACTTGATTTTAAGGTTAACGGATGACAGAGAAAGACGGTTGCAATAGGTCACATGATTCCCATGTGCGCTAAGAATACCACGTTAAATGGAAATGCATGTGAGATAAAAATGCAAAAACAAAATATCCTTTCCATTATGTAAAATCTCGGTAATGGTAGATGTAAAGGTATTTGGTCCGAACGTACAGGCAGATTACCCATCCTTTAAATGAATGGCTGTTAATAACGGTATTCATACTTGAGTTTATATTGAGATTGTAGATCTTGATAGTAAGTCCTTGCTGTAACGAAATATTTGAAAAGTCGTTTAAACGAGACATCTTGAACTGTTATGGCCGTACATGACGATAGTTTTGCCGGCATGAAGTGTTACCATTCCCGCTCTGAAAGTGAGCTTTGACTGAAAAAGAAGTTTTTTTCTTAAAGTGTTACACGTACGTCTCATGATGAAAATGTATCGACATCATCAACCTCTTTTATAAACCTTCAAAAAGTTAAAATATTAGTTGCATCTGTACTCACTAAGTGTAACCGGGCTACTCTAATGGGTGGGGTAACAATAATGGGTGTTCACATGTATGACGTGTCTTTGACGAATTGTCGAGTGAGGGGACATGCGTGTATTTGGTTTATATTTGAAGAGTTATACAGTTAACATCTATATCAACTGAAAACAAATCTGCTTAAGCTGAATATTGTTTTTCTTGTCTGTCATGTTTTGATTTCATGTGTTGACGAGCGTTGTAAATATATTGGTGCTGTTGATTGATTGAAATAAACATCTGGTATATATATGGCGTCAGTGTCCAGTGTTGAGCCTGTGTTGCGTTAACAACCAATACATGAAGCGTGTTGGGATTTGAATAGAGAGTGTTCTACCAAATATCGGTTATAGATACCAAATGGTGGACCTCCATCAACAGTGTGAGGATTTAGCAAAATATTAACGGTTAAGCATTGAGTGATAGAATAGCAGGGGGCCTTATAGTGAAGGATTTGCACGCAAACAATTCTCAGTCATCAGGATGTCATAGGCATTACATGACTTTTTTTTTTGAAAAGCAAAATAATAGCCTTATGTAAATAATTTGATTACTAGGATAAATATTTTTCTGAAATGTATTTAAAAAGATTTGCGACATATAAAGTTTAAACTTAAATCACACCTAAGAATACATATGTATATATAGATATTTGATAGCATAAATGTATATAGTTATAAAAATATGCTACAATTCTATGCATAAGTTAGTATCGGAACGACAACACAACAGCTAAAGTTAAGGTAAATTAAAATTAAGGTATTTTAATTGGATTGCAAGGTACATATTCTATCTCAAACATAACATATGACAGGATAGATATATAAACACAAACTGAATTAAGCTTAATCTGGATCATCACGATATACATAGGGTTGGTAATAATAACAATAATAATAATAATATACAACATTTAATATAGCGCCCTATCTAGCTACATTGTATCTCAGTACAATGATTGAGGAATTAGCAGGATATGCCTTTTCAGGCGCTAACTAGTAGTCCTATGCCACCTGGCTAATATCTCCCTATGTGTGGATGCCTGTGTGTGTGCTGGATATGTAATGTTAACGGTTAAGTAACTTCATCTTGCAGAATTCATGCACCGTGTACATAACATTACGTAGCCTCCAAATGATTGATAAAAGTTCATATTTGTTTATATTTTATTTACATAAAATCGTTTTTATGATTTTTACCTCTATCATGTCCACGGGAGTTCACAAACAATGTTAGTAAAGTCGTGCCTACAGTAAGACTGACATTTTTAATAATAATTTATCAAAGGGAGGTTATCAAGGGTATCTTAGTATCAAAACGTTTCCACTTCGCATTTGGACTGCATAAAGGGGAGTAATCCAGGTGTCTTGATATCAAAATGAACACCCTATATTTGATACCAAGGGACATCACTTGTGCAGTGTTGCTGTCCTCTCCTTGGTAGGAAAAGTGCCTTTGTCTTAGTAATGCCTCTGTCATATTAAAACGTGGGCAGGAACCAACTTGACATGAATTTGTGAAAATGATTTTACTTTTACAAATTTTCTGTAACTGACTTACTGGATAAACCATTTTTAAGTTTATACATGTTTTAGAAGATTTTTTTGTTCTGTATATCTGAGGTTTAATCAGCAAGGTACGCTAAACAGATATAACTCATTACTCTAAGTGACATCATAGCAACACAGAATTTTAAAAAGTGGCCATGTCTGTTTTCCAATACATTTACATCAATGGGTAATCTGATCTCAACTGACAGATCATCGCTAGGTAATCTACTCTCAAATGACAGATCAGAGCTAGCTTCATAGATTCATTTCTGTTGTAATTATGCAACTTCAAAGGGTATCGTATATCGGAGAGTACCCTGCATTATCTGACAAACACGTTTAGATCGAGGGTGTCACATTGAGATTGATTACGTTTAGCTCCATAGCGGTATGACTATGGACTGTTGAGGATAGCAACATAGAAGCGTCCACATTATTGGGAGGCTTGGTGTTTGTCGATATGGCTAACAGTGTTGAATGATTTATTAGGTACACACAATGTTCATTTAATCAAACAAATGAAGGGGATTAAAACAGCTTGGTAAATACACACTAGACAGAAATGACCATCTATAATGATATGAAGGGTCCCTTGGTGTCGACTAGTGATAGTCTGCTAATGTTTAATCTGTGTGGGCTAGTACATGTATGTAGACCTAATTGACCTACTTCAAACATACGTTCGCTTGAACTTCCATCGTTTTGGTGTTGTAAACAATGCGACTGCAGCGCCGCATCCTCGACGGTAGCGTAATAAAACTAATAAACGCTCTCATTTGCGAGATCATAATTATCACCGTACTGCGGATGAAACGAAGATGTAGTGTTACTTCTAGCCTAAATAATTCTTTATTTTAATAATCATACATTGTTTAGAGAATTATTGCTTTCTAGCTGTTTTTTATATAGTTGTACAATTGTTACTAGACTAGTTGTATTATTACACAAGAAAAAAAGTGATAGACTTTAAATATTTAACCAGAATTTGCAATATATATATTTGAATATAGTCAGTTAGCATGTCCTGGCAGGATTAAGATTAATGAAAGAATTGTAAGACATTCAGCTTTTCAATATTTGAAGACACTGATCAACCTTGTCTGGCCTTCAGCTTTTATGAAAATGTTCTTGTCTATGGACTTTAAACAAATCTGATGTGTTGATTAATAATAGAGAATATACCCCTACCTGGAGGGTGAGACACAGAAATAGAAATCTCCAACCAAATAGGTGATTTTTTTAGTTGTCAAATCGTTAGTAAGACAACCAAATAATCGCACCGAGTCTCAGACAATCAAATATACATGTATAAACTGGAAAAAAATAAATAATCATAAGGACTGATTTCTAAGAACAACCATGATCTCATAGATATGCATATCTTTCCAGATATATCATAGCACACTATTCCATGGATTATCTCAGAAAATATTCTTTTAAAGCAATTACTTTATTTTTAAATTTATAATTTATAAGTAATACCATCCTCGGCAATATTGCTCAAAAGGCTTTCATGTCATAATTCTTGGAGATCATCGGGATATTTTATAAGTTATTATTATTTACCCCTATACTTATAAAGGGATGGTTTGCTATCAGATCAACATTTGATAAAAAAATCAATTGATCTGTTACAGTTCTAATTTAAACACAAACACACATCTTGTTATTGCTATTGAAATAAGAATACCAAAATAAGCAGTCAAGTTTCAATCCAAGAATGATTTGACCAAGACTTTTGGAAGAGATTTTGGAAAGATATCGGGTGTTATAGTAAAAGGTACTGAAGTAATGGCACTCAACAAGAGAATGAAACTTGCTAATGTCGGCTTAATAGTGTGAATCAATCGAGTTTCATAAACATATGGTACAAAGAATTTCAACAACCCCTCAACATATTTTGCTTCTTTATCTTAATAGAGATACTTTTAAAAAGAAAAACTTCTATCAGCTCATTCACTTTTTGATGAAAAATAAATACCAATAACTAACTGCAGTTAGATAAATATGATAAACAATGTGGAACCTCTTTAATTGAATAGAAAATTAACATATTTTTGTAGGACATTTTATTGGTCAAAACAAGCACAACATAAGTTACAAGAGTTTGGCTAAATATGGCACTAAAGTAATACATGTACATAACAACTAAAATATATTCATGGAATTACTCAAAATAAGAAATCACCATATATTTCAAACAGATTTTCAGTACATTTTTAGTAATAATGATATTAGTATACAGGTGATATCAGTATTTGTTATTTTTTCATTTTATTCCCGTTCGCTTTAAATCGAAGTAATGACAGCTGAAAAATGTATTGCCCCCC